>NC_139991.1:55632973-55837272 GCF_964263955.1 Coregonus lavaretus | reverse complement strand
AAATCCATCTGTAGGTGACGCTTTATCCTTTGAAACCAAACAATTACCAGGTTGACTGTAGGCCTCTTGAAGCGATAGAGAAATCAGCAAGATCCACAAGTATTCTTTCACAATAGCTGGCCTTATGTTATCTGCAGTTTTGAGCTGCACTGTCCCACTCCATGGTGGATAACACCCACTCTTCGTTTATGTAATTTACATTTTAGTCATTTAGCAGACGCTCTTATCCAGAGCGACTTACAGTTAGTGAGTGCATACATTATTATTATTTTTATTTTTTCATACTGGCCCCTCATGGGAATCGAACCCACAACCCTGGCGTTGCAAATGCCCTGCTCTACCAACTGAGCTACATCCCTGCCGGCCATTCCCTCCCCTACCCTGGACTACGCTTGGTCAATTGTGCGCCGCCCCATGGGTCTCCCGGTCACGGCCGGCTACGACAGAGCCTGGATTCAAACCAGGATCTCTAGTGGCACAGCTAGCACTGCGATGCAGTGCCTTAGACCACTGCGCCACTCGGGAGGTAAGGGTACAGTCCATGTAATGGGCTGTAAGGCACAAGTATCCTATTTTTCTAAAATCATCAGTCCAGATGTCAAGTGTAATTGCGCCATTGTATTTACCCAAGTTCTCTCTCAACTCCGTGACCACCTGCCAGCTGATATGTTTTGCAGGACTCTAGTGCGAGAGGAGAGAGACTCTCGAACTGAAACATTCACAACTCCATTAATTTACAAAAGGATAGTCTAATAGCTTGGCTAGGTGTGAAAAGATCCACCAATTTGTGCCACAGTTTAGACTACTAATAGATGCTGCGGTCAGTCAGAGTTGAGTCCTATTGTAAAGTGTAGCCTAATGGCCAAAAAGAGCAAACTTGCAATATATTTGAGGCTTAAGTCCTCTAAAGTTTTACATTTCTAACTCAATATCACAGACCTGATTTGCCCTAACGAAAAATGCATCAACCCCTACAAATATATCAATTTATTATAATCACATAATAATTCAAACGAAATTAGCTGTAGCAAGAGGAGAGAGACTGCATATGCTAAAGACAATCAGAAAGAATGTGTCTTTAACCCTGCATTATAATATAACTTGTTTTGAACAAAAGCCAGGAATGAGTGAGTCACTCAGCCCTATGCTTCTGTTCCTGCTTCTGTTGCCTATTTGAGTGTTTGTTTAATATCCCACTGATTCTGTGATCACCAAGCCTCATGCAACTGCAAAATTTAGAACAATTTAGAACAATAGTGTAAGAATTGCTCTTCCTCTGTCCCGTGCGCACATTCAAAGAAATACACTTCTTTTTGTTTCTACTTTGTCAGAAGAAGCTATAACTGGACTGTAGCCTATTACTTACTAAAACTGTTGTTACACTGTAAGGTTTTTATTCTAAGAGAAACAAAAATGTTATGTTATATTCCATTATATTCTTAAAATATATTGGTTGACTGAATATATGCAAGTGATGTCTGCTAAATTAACAAGTTGAAGGCGAAGCCATAAAGCCTCGGCTACTAAGAACAGATAAATACAACTCTAAAAAAGGTTTAACATATTTTCCAGACCTGAGCTATTTAATGTATGTGTTTTATTTATTACATTTACTTGTGGAATGTTACCGAATAGATAACAACAATAGAAAGAATAATCTGGTGGCATTGGTAGAGAGTCAGGCTGAGAATGGAGTGAAAGTGCACTGTACTTGTAGTCTCCCGAGTGGCGCAGTGGTCTAAGGCACTGCATCGCAGTGCTAACTGTGCCACTAGAGATCCTGGTTCGAATCCAGGCTCTGTCGTAGCCGGCCGAGACCGGGAGACCCATGGGGCGGCGCAGAATTGGCCCAGCATCGTCCAGGGTAGGGGAGGGAATGGCCGGCAGGGATGTAGCTCAGTTGGTAGAGCATGGCGTTTGCAACGCCAGGGTTGTGGGTTCAATTCCCACAGGTGGCCAGTATGAAAAATAAAAAAAATAATGTATGCACTCACTAACTGTAAGTCGCTCTGGATAAGAGCGTCTGCTAAATGACTTAAATGTTCTGTAAGTACCCAACAAGGCTGTGGGCCAGGTGTAAATGGTTTAGCAGCCTTTCTAATAAATTGGAATACAAAAGAAGCCATCCACCCTTGATGGGCTATCAGCAGGACAATACACTCTTGCAGAGTTTCAGGACTTTACATTTATTAATGGACGTTTGCGAGGCATGTCACTTCACCCATCTCTTTGCATAGCCCACCACATGCACTGTTTTCTAACCACATCTGGATGGATCCATAACGAATTACTATGGGAATAAATATCACTGAATGACAGAAATATTAGAATAAAGTAGGCTAATGCAATTGAAGGCAACATTGTTGCTTACTGAAACACCCAAAGTTATCCCATTGTTATAATAGGATTTGAAACAATAGCTCACGTGTGGTCAACTATTTCAGCACCGTTTCACGCTGAAAGAGAGACCACCTGTAAAACATTTTGTGTTGTTTGGCAAAACTAGGTTAATTAAAAACATTGGAATATGCTCTTTCGGATAGGGTATAGCAATCAAAACGTCTAGCCTGCATGTAAGTAAGCAAGCACCAACAAGCTTCATAAAGATGCCCTCAAAGATTCCCTCTGGTGTTCAAACTAGCATTAATGGCAACAATGGCTGACTGTAAAATACTATGACGTCATGCACTCCAACGTTCCATAACATCGCGCAGCATCCCGCAAGCTGTGCTGCGGTATGATGCAACTTTTAAATGAGGACCCACTGTACTATACTACACACTGTGGTGTCCCTCGATCATGTAGTGCTAAATGTAGTATTTTGTAGTACACTGTAGAGTACACTACATGTTGTATTATCCCTCGATCATACGTAGTACTTACACTACCGTTCAAAAGTTTGGGGTCACTTAGAAATGTCCTTGTTTTTGAAAAAAAAAGAAAAGCAATTTTTTTGTCCATTAAAATAACATCAAATTGATCAGAAATACAGTGTAGCTGAGTTGGTAGAGCATGGTGCTTTCAACATTTACATTACGCCAGGGTTGTGGGTTCGATTCCCACGGGGGGCCAGTATGAAAATGTATGCACTCACTAACTGTAAGTCGCTCTGGATAAGAGTGTCTGCTAAATGACTAAAATGTAAATGTCAAAATGAAACGGCAGAATTTTAATGGAATAGGCATACAGAGGACATTTATCAGAAACCATCAGTCCTGTGGTCCAATGGCACGTTGTGTTTGCTAATCCAAGTTTATCATTTTAAAAGGCTAATTGATCATTAGAAAACCCTTTTGCAATTATGTTAGCACAGCTGAAAACTGTTGTGCTGATTAAAGAAGCAATAAAACTGGCCTTCTTGAGACTAGTTGAGTATCTGGAGCATCAGCAATTGTAGGTTCGATTACAGGATCAAAATGGCCAGAAACAAATAACTTTCTTCTGAAACTCGTCAGTCTATTCTTGTTCTGAGAAATGAAGGCTATTCCATGCGAGAAATTGGCAAGAAACTGAAGATCTCGTACAACGCTGTGTACTACTCCTTTCATAGAACAGCGCAAACTGGCTCTAACCAGAATAGAAAGAGGAGTGGGAGGCCACAACTGAGCAAGAGGACAAATACATTAGAGTGTCTAGTTTGAGAAACAGACGCATCACATGTCCTCAACCCATATCTAACCCTAATTGTAACCATAAGCCTAAAATATACTTTTTCCTTGTGGGGACTGGCGAAATGTCCCCAATGCCCAAATGTTCCTTGTTTTAATATCCTTGTGAGGCCTTCTGGTCCCCACAAGGATAGTAAAACCAAAAACACACACACACTCTCACACACTCTCACACACACACACACACACACACACACACACACACACACACACACACACACACACACACACACACACACAGACACACATACACACACACTACACCTGGGCTTACCTCTGGCCTAATATGCTATCTCTAATCTACATATATATATATACACTGTCTCTAGTCATAAGCTATTTCTAGTCACCGATCAGGCTCTGCCAGGATCAATATGACCATCTGCCTGTCAGGATATTATGATTTATATAAGAATGTGCATTAATTTGAATGAAACCCTGAAAATGGAGACTGTTCATTGTTGTCTGTTCATCTGTAAAACATGAACATACTCTACAGGCCAAAACTGCAAAGCCAGCCAAGACCAACGTTCTCCCATGACATACATACCACAGATCGCTTTCCAGGGTTTTTCACTATTTTCCTCAATCGCATTTTCCTGATCCTGACGTTCGCCTTCAAATTGTTCTTTTTCCCTGTTGTTCAGAAAGAGAGGGGATGAGGTTACAAAACACAGACAGGTTTGTGCGGTTGCCTAGCGATGGGGACCGAATGGAGCAGGGTAGGAGCAGGGTAGGAGTGTCGACAGACAGAGCTCCTTATCGTTCAGACAGAAGGCACCTTTGGTAATGTTCCATTGCCAGCAGCAGTAGATGTTGGCACTGTAGTAGATGAGTGACCTGTGTATCAGCGCTGTAGATCCTATTCCTGGATGGTATGGTGGTCTGCCAACCTGACATAATAAATCAGGCACACCTCAAAATTCAAAGATGATCAGACCTGGGTCGTATTCATTTGGCACCAAACAAAATAAAATGGACTGAAACAGAGAGGGATCTTTCTGCTTGTTTTCCTTTTCTGTTGCAAAATATTTTGCTACGTTTTGAACTGATGTGCACTTACGAATATGACCCTGATCTGCTGAATGTGTACAGTACAGTGTGTATCTGTTGGCTGTTCTTGTTCTCCTTGTTCTCCTCTGGCTGTTCTTGGCCTCTGATGGGATGATTAAGTGGTTGTCTGCTTTTGCTTTACGACTGCATCGGAGCTGTCATGATGAAGCCTATGATATAATAAGGGTAATTATCTGTACCTCTCCACCCTACCTACCCTTTTTCTGGTGCTGAAAGATCAGCCAACTCTCAGACAGGGGCTGTTTGGGCTACCATGTACATGTATACCAGTGGCGGTTGGTGCCGTTTAAGATTAGGGAGGATTTATTTTTTTCTATGAGCATGGCCTTATTTCTATTACAGCATATTGGATGACTGTCATTCATATTCCATTCACCCAGCTCAATGTAACAACAATAGGTTTAGGCTACTACATGATACTCGAATTTGCCCTATACCCATCATGAGGTTTCTACAACCTAGCCTACAAATTAACATTTATAACGTAGATGCACAGGTCGAGAGACAAATTGGAGTAATCAATGTGTGACACAAACATTCAATACCGCTTTGCACACTCTTGCCTGCGTCTAGCTGATCTAGGGTGTAATCATTAGTCCAAATAGTTGCAAAACGCGGAGCAGGTTGAGCCGAATGGCGACGGTGGATATCCCTCACTGGGACCCAGCACCGCTCTTCCGGACCGTACCCCTCCCACTCCACGAGGTGCTGAAGGCCCCCCACCCGATGCCTTAAATCAAGGATGGGACGGACGGAGTACGCCTAGGGCCCCCTTGATGTCCAGAGGGGGCGGAGGGACCTCCTGCACCTCAGACTCCTGGAGCGGACCAGCCACCACCGGCTTGAGGAGAGACACATGGAACCAGGGGTTAATAAGATAATCTGGCGGGAGTAATAACCTATAGGTAACCTCGTTTATTCTCCTCAGGACTTTGAACGGCCCCACAAAACCGGGCTCAGCTTCCGGCAGGGCAGGCGGAGGGGCATATTCCGGGTCGAGAGCCAGACCTGATCACCCGGTGCAAAGACCGGGGCCTCACTGCCAAAACCGGCTGATAAACTAAAACACATTGAAATGGCGTTAGGTTAGTGGAGGAGTGGCGGACCAGGGACCAGGGACACATGCTCGGTGCACGTAGCGGAATACACCAGAATGTTATCGATGTAGACCACTACACTGCGACCAAGCAGTGTAGTGTAAACGAAACACCTCGTTTACAAAGGACTGGAATACGGGGGGGTGAAACGGGCAGGCCCTTTCCAGGACATCCTCTAGAAGCCTGCAGGTTGTCCAACCGGATGGCCATATCTACCAGTTGATTGAAAGACAACGTGCTGTCCCGGCAGGCTAGCTCCCTTCGGACATCCTTTCGCAGGTGGCACCGGAAGTTAGAAGGAGGTTAGAGAGGCTAACACAACATCTGGTAAACCTTTTTTCTTTCTTAGTGTATTCCATCTCTGAAGCCCTATAGAACCCCTGGTATGGAAGAATAGATGACACAGCAGCCAGAGCAAGTCAGAGCAAACCTCCATCCAACATCAAGAGCTCTCATATAAAGAAAGGAGGGAACACATCTTTCACTCACTCAATTCATTAAAGTATGAAACAATCCCCCATCCATGTTGAGTTTGATGAGATACGGAGGTTCCCAGAACTCTGTGTTAATTAGGAGTTTGGAGATCACACAGATGCATCCCATGGCACCATATTTTATATTTAGTGCACTATATATAGTAGGGAATATGATGGCATTTGGGACGCACCCCATCTCTCCGTTGGGCACTATTTATTTGAGAGTTTGAAGAGGCAAGCCACAGGGCACTCACCCCCACCCCCAAACCCCTCTAGTAAATAACAAACACAGCAAGAGGGGAAACTACTTTATGTTTGCTGTAAAACGGTTTTAGGATTTAGACTTCTGAATTATATGCACTGTTTGTTTCCTCAACAGGAAGATTATGTATAATGTAACATTTATATTTCATTCTACAGCCAAAGGTTTCAGTTAGAAAATATTGAATCACTGGACACAGACATCAATTCAACGTCTATTCCACATTGGTTCAACGTAATTTCATTGAAATGAAGTGGAAACAACGTTGATTCAACTAGTGTGTACCCAGTGGGTACCCTTGTGATAAACAATAGGCTTCTAGACTGGCTCCAATCTGTAGTAGGGAAATGACAGAGACAGAGAGTGTTCATAGTGTATGTGTCATGGAAGAGAGGAGAAAGTGGAGTAGGTGTTGGGCAAGGGGGGAGGAGATGGAGGAGCAAGGGAGATGAAGAAGGAGGAGAGGAGATAAAGGTGGAGAAGGAGGAGGCAGCCCTGCTTTGTTTCTATCGCTCTGTCCCTCAGCAATGTTAGCCTGTCATCAGTGCCCTGAGCCCCAGAGCACTTTAACTTATAATTATGCTCTTTGAGACTGTAATTTAGGCACCGAGGATAAATCACATACAGTAAATGCAAAGCGATGCTGAGATGTCAACTAGTGCTACGTCAGTGCCTTAACCTTTCTTTCCCCCTGTCCCTCTCTTTTTCCCGCTCCCTCCACCTCTCACACCCAACCATACCTGTGTCTTGGAGTTCCAAAGGTAGGCTGAGTGGTGGGTTTGTAGGATAGCCAAATCAAATCGAATTGTATTTGTCACGTATACAGTTTACAGCCAGTATAAAATGTGCATCAAACTGCTTGTGTGCCAGCTCCCTCAACAATGCAATACATTAAACAGTCCACATGTCCCTTACCAGTACTCTTTTTTCATTCAAGCTTTATTCAGACATAGTAGTTATTACAAGAGGATGCAGATGAGGAGAGAAAGTTAGAAGGGTCGACTGAACCCTGATCTCCAGCGGGGAGTCACATATGGAGACTGGGAAGTGTTACCACTCAGCCACAGCTCTGCACCAGACCAGTGTTTTATGGGGAATAATATCCTATAGGAGACAGTAGAGCTCTCTGAAAGCTATTAGCTAGTTGGGAAGGCTGGGATGTGATGGAAGGGAACCACTGACCCCCTACTCATACACCCACAGTCTCAGAGAGTCCCCAAGCGGGACTGTCGCCCCAACTCAACCCCCCTCTCATGCTGTAAAATGGCTTATTGTTGCATTAGTGTGGTTCTTCTTTGTTCCCATATACATGAAGTAATTCTTCCTGTGTTAGGGAATGTCGCCGCTATGTTATGGCCTATGATTCAGTGCGCTGTAGGTCTCGTCTTCCTCCCCCTCATATAAATCAATTGAACCTCTGAGATTCTCCACTAAATGTTACCATCTTCTGCTTTCAACTGTGGTTTAGGGAGAGTTTTCTTGCTCCAGAGCATGTAATCCATGTGGGTTCTGTGGCTTCCCTCCTCCTCGAACCCCCATCCACGTTCCTAGGGTCGACCAGACAGAACCATGCATGTCTGAAAACAGTGGGGATTCCCTTACATCTGATCCTGAGCCTCCTTGTCTTCCCCTCAGCTCTGGCTTGGAGTCTGTTAGGGGATTCTCTCAAGTGGAGACACTTGGTTGTCCATGAAACCGCCGTTTCAATTGTTGTGCCAATGGATGTCCATAATCAGATGTTTACTTTCACCATCAATCTAACTTGGTAAGCCTTGGTTAGAGTGAGTCATGTTGTAGACACAGGCTTCATTCAGGGTTTAGAACACATGTATTGCATGAGATTCCATGTAATTTAGGTGTACATTGTTGGACATGGTTGAGGTTTTGGTTTTTGTGTCCCTCATCGAGCAAACATTAACACTCGCACACAGAGACACAAATACACATGCTTAAATGCGTGCACACACACACACACACACACACACACACAGTTGGAGACATGTGTTTACATAGAGAAGTTGGGCAGAATCAGAATCTGTAAAGCAAGTAGAGCAGGGCTAAGGTGTGCTATAATATGAGTGTGTGGGTGACTGATATTCTGAGTGTAGGAAGGTTGTTTCACCAATTTGGTGTCTTTTGAGATGTGTAACTTCTTATAAAAAAATAAAATAAAAATGATTTCACCTAATTTGAACATTCTGTCAAAAAGAGCACATACATGTTCAACTTAATATATCTCAAGAGGTTAAGTGAAAAATGACTATAGTAAGTGCCTATTAAGTGCCAAGTAAAGTAACAGGGTTGACGATTTCATCTTACATTTGCCATACTACCAACTTGTGTGCAACAGGGAGGGGCAATTGAATGCAAGCTTCACAAAAAAAAATGTAATTGTTAAAACATTTCTAGCCTGTCTATCTATGGGTAACATGGTTGATGTGTTATGCTCGACCCACTCAGTTTTCCACCACAAAAAAAACAACAGAAAATGGCCAGAAATAGTAGAACCAGCTCACCTGCTTTTATACTGTGATTTGAATATTATATGTTTCTTTAAGGGACATATTAAAATGAGAGTTCAGTTCACATAACAAGGTTGCCCTTAAAATAAGGGCCAGGTTTTTTTTCTTCTTCCTTAAAACAAATCAATAATCACATGAAATAAATAATAATCTTCAGAAATGACTTTGCCAAAGCAACAAAATAACTAGGGCTTTACAATGATGGTGAAAACCTAATGTTTGTGGTTAAGTGGGTTAAAATCTTCCTTGAAGTCACAGAGGGTGCACGGACGGACATGTTAAAATGCTGAATTTTGGTACTTCAGCAAATTAATATAAAAAAATCTGATTTATTGAATTATCCATGTGGTCTATATTAAAGGGCACTTCATTTAATATAACAGATTTCTAAATGCAATATAGGTGCACAATTTCTACTTAAAATATTAGTAAAAGGCACTAATTTCGTGGAACAACCCAGGATTAGAGCTATACATTGCCCTGTGTAAAATGTGTGCCAGTGTGTGGGTGTGTATCCGGTAGGTGTGTGGGACTGTGGGTGTGACTGCTTTGAGTTGGACCAGCCTCTCCTCACCGTGAGTGTGTGTTGCTGGGGGTATTGTGAATCCACTGGGAGCAGAGAGCCCCATGTCTCATGCAGTCATGCACTACCATGTTGGATGGTACTTGGTTCTTGGATGCCTGCTACTAGATTTACTTGGAGCTTGTGTGGAGGGACAAAGGATACCAAAGTCAAAGAGGAAAGAGGTAGGGCCTCACCTGGACTTTGAACAACTCCCCTCTGGGTACAGGTATAGGGCACCAGCCGGCAGGAAAAACAGAACTAGACAATCATTTGTGCCAGGTGTGATATCCCTCCTAAATAGCTCGGGCTAATGTTCCTATCGACCTAGTAAGGCCAGCAGGCTAGTCTCTTTTATTGGGATGTAACTGTTATGAATTTTGTTGTCTACAGTATTTAAATGCCACTTTAAACGTGTACATGATACTGCAACAACATTTCCCCATGGGGACAATAAAGTCAGTAAAGTAAAGTAAAAACATCAAAATGTTTCTATTGGGTTGGTGTAGAGTGATAATGCGCTATTGATGTAGATTTATTCATGGGGTCCTTAAGCGCACTTTAGTAGGTCCTCAATATGGCAAGACGACCATAGATGTTTATGTCCTAGATAGGATATGTTTAGTCACTTTGGTATGTGAGAGAAATACCCACATACTGAACACATTAGACCACAGGGCCAGAGATGTTTATGTCCTAGATAGGATATGTTCAGTCACTTTGGTATGTGAGAGAAATGCCCACATACTGAATGCATTAACATAACTGTTACAGAGGGCTTGATAATGCTTTAGTTGAGTTCAGTTTCATGTAAATGACTGTGCAACGGGACAGCTTGATGATAGGTGTCTTTAAGAGTGTGTTTAATGTTTGTGTGTTATTAACACACTGAATGTTGCTTGTGGTTTTTAGGTTTTAAATCTAAGAGGTTCAGAGCGGTTTTTGTTGTTTAGATCAGAAGAACAGTCATCAGTGAGCTGTATTAACCTAAATTACCCCTTTGGTTGAGTTAAGGTTCAACATTACAACACTAAGTACTGGGGAGATTTGTTCAACCTTGGCAGGTTCTGTTTCATTGCACTATGCACTATCCAATGAAAATGGCAAGTAGGCCTATGTTGAGTGAAATTGAATTGTGATACAATGTGAAAATCCCAGTCATTTTGTACACAGTGCAATGTTAAAATGAGGAAAACATCATATTGAAAAAGTACGATTACAGCAATCCTCTGATTCTGAAGTTGTACTTGAGGCTGTTTCAATTGGTTGGAGTTGGGAGTAAGAGCTAGCCTGTACTCTGAAAGATCTCTCCTACTGGGAAGTGGAAATGTTGGCCTACAGTATACTGTTACTCTTCCACTCAATATTTCAATCCATGTTGTTCATCCTCTTTGATCATGTCTGTACAGTAAGTCTGTCCAGTGTCCTCTAGCCTCAAAGCTGACAGCGTTTCTTTGTTCTTTTTGTAATGTACTTTTTCTTTCTGCTCTATATTCATACATAATATAGCATTGTTTTCAACAACCATATTCTTATTGCTATTTCCATTACATTTTCCTTGCTATTGTTTTCCGGTTTCCAATTTGTGTCAATTAAATGTTTTTCAATATTTACTTATCTTTCCACCAGAGAAGTCCAAAGCATTGTGGTGTTTTTCTTTCAAGCCACATTTTCTACCTCCTGCTGCAAGACCCAGCCAGTTTGAGATTGCCTACATACATACCTGTGTCTGGGATAGATTTACCGACCTAACTTCTTGTTTGGGCCTTTGTGTGGGCATGCGTGTGTGTGTGTGTGGATAGCACCTACGCCTGGAGCAGTTGTATGAGTGGGTTTGGCCTCCATAGATCTCTCAGGATGGCCTGTAGAGTGGAGTGCTGTCAGCCCCAGAGACATGGAGACTACCAGAACAGACTGAGACTGGAGCTGACGGAGGGATATCACCCCAATTAGAAATAACCATTCGTCTCTATCCCAGGTGTGCCACTCTAAAGATCTGACATCTATGATGATTCCTAGGAATTTCCCATTTTCTCCCTGAAATCCACTGAGAGTAGAAGAAATCAAATGATGGAGAACACAGGAGGCTGCTGAGGGGAGGACAGCTCATAATAATGGCTGGAATGGAGCGAATGGAATGGCATCAACCACATGGAAAACATGTTTGATTTGTTCGATACCGTTCCAAATATTCCGTTCCAGCCATTACTATGAGCCCGTCCTCCCCAATTAAGGTGCCACTCGCTGCCGGTGATGGAGAAGTGCCAAGTGGGCACAGCTGGGTCAACAAAAAGCATATCAAACTAACAGGAAGAGTCATTTGTTGTATTGTGACATGCAGCCCAGACCTCAGACGCATTCATTCTATGTTGTCAACATCCTCTCAAAGTGATGGGTCCTATGTAAACTGTTTGTGTTATGGCTGTTAGTGCCATGCTCTGAGCCTACAGCCATACAAACATGCTATATAACTGTCACTCACCTGTACATCTGGCCCTCTCCACCCTACACCTATTCCTCTGTTTGTGCTGAGTTCACATTTCCTCATTGTTTCTCAGCACGCTGGTTGAAAGCGCTACTGTTGATGACACATACAGTGCCTGCTTGAGCCTGTTGCTGCAGAGGCCCCTGGGTGAAGGGAGCACATAGGGCATCTTGTCTTGGCACTGAACATGTAAAGGAGATGTATTGAATTACCTATGAAGGTTTTTGGAATGGGGTTTAATAGATCCATCATAAGGAGGTACTGAAAAACATCACTTAGAGATTGCCAAGACCTTGCTGGATCATAATGGAAAGCATCATTGTGCTGTCTGCCCCCTAGTGGGGTACAGAGTATTACTACAGCAGCTCAGTGCCCCTGGCTCCTGTCTGACTTGGCTGTGTGTGTGTGTGTGTGTGTGTGTGTGTGTGTGTGTGTGTGTGTGTGTGTGTGTGTGTGTGTGTGTGTGTGTGTGTGTGTGTGTGTGTGTGTGTGTGTGTGTGTGTGTGTGTGTGTGTGTGTGTGTGTGTGTGTGTGTGTGTGTGTGTGTGTGTGTGTGTGTGTGTGTGTGTGTGTGTGCGCGTGCGTGTGTGTGTGTGTGTGTGTACTGTAATGGTACCCCAAGTAAGCGCAGTCTACCAGGGCGTAGGTCAGAGGGATATCAGGCAGACTGTACAGTAGATAAGCTGGAGGGCCGGCAGGCGGCAGCTGCCAGGGGCAGATCCAGTGTCGGCTTATCGGAGAGAAGTCCACGCGGGCCGGGCAGAGGGAGAAAGGACCTTTGTTTCCAGTAGGGGAGCACCCCGTACCAGCCCACCTCAGCCCCTCACTTGCTGGCCCCCCACAGCCTCCCTTGGATTGTGTAGTATGAGTAGAATGTAGGTTACTGTACACTGAAAGTATGGGACCAACCAGGTTCAGAGAAATCCTCCAAGACACAAAACAACTCTTAACAACAACCCTACAGTACCTTCACACCTAATACCCTATCTGCCTCACCCTCTCCCCACCTCCCCCAGTCCACACACGCACACACACATACATACATACACACACACACACACACACACACACACACACACACACACACACACACACACACGCACACGCACACGCACACACACATCCAGCAGGGCAGGCAGGCTGCTGCTCCCCACATGCCTCCCAGGCCAGCTTAACTTTACTGCTCCCCGCTGTGGCGGCCCGTCAGGGTCATCAAACAGAATGTACAACATAATTTACAACCCAAGCAGGCCCCTCTCTGCTCCACTTTCCCCTAGGCCCAACACCCTCTCCTGGGCTAGCGATGTGCCCTGGGAGGGAGGGGAATGTAACTTCAGGTTGTTGTGGACGTGTTTTATTGGAGGAGTTTTAACTTTTACCTCTGAGGGCAGTTACAGGTAGTTAGATGGTACACAGTTTTTATTTTATTTATTTTTATTTTTTATTTATTTAGCAGACACTCTTATCCAGAGCGACTTACAGTTATTTTTTTATTTTTCATACTGGCCCACCGTGGGAATCGAACCCACAACCCTGGCGTTGCAAACGCCATGCTCTACAGTTCTAAAGAGGTGATGTTTTTTTACTGTGGTGGTTGAGTGAGGAGGGTGTAGACATATAGGGGAGTCAATGGGGCACTACATTAGTCTACAGGTAGTACTGCAGTTCAGTGTGCTGTCAACTCTAGCTTTGGGATTGTTTTACAGTTGGCTTAGTTCCCTGTTGGTAAGAAACAAGACCAATACAGATTGATAGATAGGTCAATAATGTGTATTGTATTCTTAAATAGTTTTTTTTCCAAGTAATTCTTTCCACAGCTCACCACAACAACAACAAGAAATAAACTCTGAGAAATATGTCATCTAACCTATGATCTCATTTACTGATATTCAGCACCACAATACATTCATTGTGTTTGTGTTGTGTCTCCATAGGATGTGTTTGGGCAGAGTGGGAGTCGGCGTGGGGATGGGACATGGGGTCCCCGCCAGAAAGGCTCGGTGGGACGAGGGGACGTCTTTGTGGTGGACGAGGACACAGACCTGGCTGATCCAAACCTCCAGGGGGGATATCTCAACCCTCAGTGGAAACCCAGCAGGCAGGGCCCCAAAGACAGCCACGAGGGCAAGCCAGAGCCCTCCTCCAAACTCCTGGAGGAGAACATCACCACGGACAAGAAGACAAAAGACTCTGGAGGGAGGGGCGTCGGCCTGTTTCCCGCAAAACCCTCGGAGGACATCATTATTGATTTGGACGCTGGCTCTTTCCCGAAGAAGCCCTCTGTGGAGTTTCCCCGCGTCGTTAAGACTCAGATAGAGACCCCCCTGGACCCGGAGCACCCAGACTCTAACCTGCTGAGAGAGGAGGTGGAGGGGCCTCAGACCCCTTCTCGGACTGCACTCGCCCCCACCTCAGAGCCCCCTGCCCCACCTTTGGAGGCTGTGACTGAGGAGCGGAGACCAACCACACACATCCCCACCCAGCCTGACCCAAACCCTGACCGGGCTAATACTGTGGAACGAGGACCAGAACGCCCAGGCACAGTGACCATCGTACACAGGGAAGGGGACCTGGTTCTGGGCTCTGATGGCCAGATGTATAGGCTCCAGAGAGGGCCCCCAGGCAGAATGGGGGCCCCAGGAAAGGATGTAAGTGTCTTCTTCATCTTCCTCAAATCTTTCGCTGTGCCAGTGCTCATGTGTCATGTTGTGTAACGTTTAATGGTCATGTTTATGGAGGGTGATGCTTACTGCTTTGGACAGTTCATTAGTAGCATTGATGCTAGAGTAGAGATGGTTGTCTTGCTGTTATGTAAACAAGAGAACAAACCTAACATAATAATAATAATAATAATAATAATAATAATAAGAAGAAGAAGAACTTTATTTGTATAGCGCTTTTCAATACAAGTAACAAAGTTCATAAAAGAATGTGTGGAGCATTACGAATGAGAAAATCTATTCTGTGTTTGGCCATTAGGTTCTGCATCAGTCTGAATATAATCAACAGCCTTGATCGACCCTGATGTCTTTCATGTTCTTATCCTCACATTAGCTACTCCACAGCTCCAAATGGCACCACAAGTGTCAACGCCTTCATCACTGCATTAGTCGCGGCAATCATATCAACGAGCCTCTTTGATTGGTGGAGGGGGCGTGAAGCCCTTAGGGCCGCCAGAACCAGACCCAGATGAGACCCAGATGGAGCAACATCTGGCCCACAGTTTGGCCCTGGTCCTGGAGCCTCAGCCTGGCTCTCTGGCTGCTGTAAAAGCCTGGGATCACTCGGCACCATTACTGTGATTTATCCCGGCTGTAGAGAACATGAAGGAAGATGTCCTGCTGGCCAGGAGTAAAAGGCTCTGTAGTGGAGAAGGCTGCAGTAATTAAGCCCCCTCTCATGTAAAGCAAGGCTATGGTCTTATGGTCTAGATGTCCTGGCGATAGCACTGTATGTCAGGCCTGTGGAAGGTGTGTGTGTGTTTGTGACTGTTAGGTGAGGCTGGTCTGGCTATAGCCGCTGACACCACTAGAAAGGACATGGACGTATTTGAGGAATTTCTGTGTCCTTGTTGCATGTAAATCTTCCGTGATAACGGAGCTTTACCAACTCATGCTGACATGATGTGACATATACACTGAGTGTACTAAACATTAGGAACACCTGCTCTTTCCATGACACGTAGTCCCGTGTAGCTCAGTTGGTAGAGCATGGCGTTTGCAACGCCAGCGTTGTGGGTTCGTTTCCCACGGGGGACCAGTATGAAAAAAAATAATGCACTCACTAACTGTAAGTTGCTCTGGATAAGAGCGTCTGCTAAATGACTAAAATGTAAAAAAAAAATTAATAGACTGACCAGGTGAATCCAGGTGAAAGCTATTATCCCTAATTGATGTCACTTGTTAAATCTGCTTCAATCAGTGTAGAAGAAGGGGAGGAGACAGCTTAAATAAGGATTTTAAAGTCTTGAGACAATTGAAACATGGATTGTGTATGTGTGCCATTCAGAGGGTGAATGGGCAAGACAAAAATGTTTGTGTCTTTTTTTGAACGGGGTATGGTAGTAGGTGCCAGGCGCACCAGTTTGAGTGTGTCAAGAACCACAACGCTGCCTGGTTTTCATGCTCAACAGTTTCCCGTGTGTATCAAGAATGGTCCACCACCCAAAGGACATCCAGCCAACTTGACACAGCTGTGGAATGCATTGGAGTCAACAAGGGCCAGCATCCCTGTGGAACGCTTTCGACACCTTGAGTCCATGCCCTGAACAATTGAGGCTGTTCTGAGGACAGAAAGGGGTGCAGCAGTGTTCTTAATCAATCAATCAAATGTATTTATAAAGCCCTTTTTACATCAGCAGATGTCACGAAGTGCTTATACAGAAACCCATTCTAAAACCCCGAACAGCATTCAATGCAGATGTAGAAGCACTGTGGCTAGGAAAAACTCCCTAGAAAGGCAGGAACCTAGGAAGAAACCTAGAGAGGAACCAGGCTCTGAGGGGTGGCCAGCCCTCTTCTGGCTGTGCTGGGTGGAGATTATAAGAGTACATGGCCATTAAGGCCAGATCGTTCTTAAAGATGTTCAAACGTTCATAGATGACCAGCAGGGTCAAATAATAATCACAGTGGTTGTAGAGGGTGCAACAGGTCAGCATCTCAGGAGTAAATGTCAGTTGGCTTTTCATACCCGAGCATTCAGAGATCGAGACAGCAGGTGCGGTAGAGAGGGAGAGAGAGAGAGGGAGGGAGAGAGAGAGGGATGATTTTGTACACTCAGTGTATGATAGTTTACTAAAAAGACCAGAACCGGCTTGCCTATATACATAGACATGGAATCACTGGTCACTTTAATAATGGAACACTAGTCACTTTAATAATGTTTAAATACTGATTTACTCATTTCATATGTATATACTGTATTCTATTCTACTGTATTGTAGTCAATGCCACTCCGACATTGCTCGTCCTAATATTTATATATTTCTTAATTCCATTCTTTTACTTTTAGATTTGTGCGTATTGTTGTGAATTGTTAGAGACTACTGCACTGTTGGAGCTAGGAACACAAGCATTTCGCTACACCCGCAATAACATCTGCTAAATATGTGTATGTGACCAATACAATTTGATTTGATTTGATTTAGAACCATCAACCTCAGTTTTCTTTTGTGTTGAATGCATTGTACCATATTCCTTGTGGTTGATTGGTGATGGTTGATGTTACTGTATTGGAATTTCTCCCCACTAAGAGGAAGCCAGTTTGTTAGTTTGCTTTGCAGCTTCCATAGATTCCACAGGGCAGCAGTGCCAAGGTTAGACGCATGGCCATATCACCGTGTTCTTTAGGCTTCTGAAAGCTTGTCTTTTAACTGGCTTAATGGGCATCTAAACTGTGGGGAGGAAGTCTTTTGACTTTCATAGGTGGAAACCCTGGTAAAGGAAAGCTTTACTGGGGTCAGCTGCTCTCTTCTGACTGCCTGTCTCAGTCTGTTAATAGTGGACAGGGCAGATGTTGTAACCCATTTAGTAGTTAATGTTTATAACAGTACGCTACTAAGCTGTAGATGCATATGATGCCTCATGGGCTCTTTGTCAACACTCATTTGGATTTTAGGATTAATCTGTTAATCAATGTGTTGTTGTTTGTTGTTGTGCTTGAGCTTACTAGGGCATTGGTTACTTCACATGTGATTGTATGATACAGGAGCTATATGAGAAGTTAAGAAGTCTGTCCCTCTGAACTCCACTACATCTATGAATTAACTTGAATTAATATCTCATGTTCTGTTCTCTCTCTCTCTCTCTCTCTCTCTCTTGCTCTCTCTCTCTCTCTCTCTCTCTCTCTCTCTCTCTCTCTCTCTCTCTCTCTCTCTCTCTTGCTCTCTCTCTCTCTCTCTCTCTCTCTCTCTCTCTCTCTCTCTCTCTCTCTCTCTCTCTCTCTCTCTCTCTCTCTGTTTCTTTTGTCTTTTACTTTCTCCAGGGTTTTCCCGGTCACAGTGGCTTACGTGGGTTTAAAGGTGACAGGGTAAGAGGAGCTGATGTTTTGGAATGGCTTGAGGTGGCATAAATGTATGACATAATGGCCTATGGGTTAGTCTGCTTGACCTCACATACAAATGCACCTTAACTTTGTCTTAGTAAATTATGGAACTGCGTTAGGATCAGAGCATGAGCAGCTATTTTTTTTACGACTGAAGTTTACATAATAAGTAATGTGTTTACAGCAATAAACCCCTAGCTTTTCAGCCTCTCTTTGACTCCAAGTCCTCCTGTAAATGTGCTATCCCTCACAGTCCAATATGACTGACTGTATGACTTCAGCTTACTCATTCTAGGTGTAGATATGGTAACTAATACCTATGATGTTTCTCACAGGGCCAGCTGGGGCCTGAGGGATGTGTAGGGCGACAGGGGGATCCAGGCCCCCCCGGCCCAGCTGGTCTGCCGTCTTTCTACCTGTGGAAGAACACTATTGAGGAGTGGGCTGCTTTTCGGGTGAGTTGACAACCCCCATTCCATCCCAAATCCTACTAAAAGCATTGCATTTGGGACAAACCATTCACTAAACCCTAAACCTCAACCAAATCTTGTAATTAATAATGTGGAAATTGAGCAAGTTGAGGAGACTAAACTGCTTGGTGTAACCCTGGATTGTAAACTGTAATGGTCAAAACATATTGATGCAACGGTAGCTAGATGGGGAGAGGTCTGTCCGTGATAAAGTGCTGCTCTGCTTTCTTGACATCACAATCAACAAAACAGGTCGTACAGGCCCTAGTTTTGTCTCACCCGGTCTATTCCCCAGTCATGTCGCCAAGTGCCACAAAAAAAGACATAGGCAAATTGCAGTTGGCCCAGAACAGAGGAGCACGACTGGCCCTTAAATGTACACAGAGAGCTAACATCATTGACATGTATGTCAATCTCTCCTGGCTCAAAGTAGAGGAGAGATTGACTGCATCACTACTTGTCTTTGTGAGAGGTATTGACGTGTTGAATGCACAAGCTGTATGTTCAAACGACTAGCACACAGCTCAGATACCCATGCATACCCCACAAGACATGCCACAAGGGGTCTCTTCACAGTCCCAAAGTCCAGAACAGACTATGGGAGGTGCACAGTACTACACAGAGCCATGACTACATGGAACTATTCCATATCAAATAACTCATGCAAGCAGTAAAATTAGATTTAAAAAAACAGATAAAATTGCACCTTATGGAACAATGCGAACTGTGAAGAGACACACACACAGGCACTCACACACACATACATTGTAATATTGTTGTATGGTGGTATTATAAATGTTGTATTTTACATACTGTATGTAGTGGTGTAATAATGTTATACAATGTACTGTTTTATTTTGGGGGTTTTGTGTGATGTAAGTGCCTTAATGTGTTTGGACCCCAGGAAGAGTAGCTGCTGCCTTGGCAACAGCTAATGGGGATCCCTATTAAATATAAAAACCTCAGCCCACCTCACTTATAATCAGCCTCACTCCAAACCCAACTCAAACCTGTCACACCTCAACTCCAACCCCAAATCCCACCCCCAGCCATAACCCAACCTTGCCCCAACTCTCACCTAAAGGCGTCTGCATACTAGGTTCAGTTTGGTCCTAGCAGAACTCGGCTAGGTGAAGTGAACGTCTGTGCCTTGCATACTCCCTTATAAGACCGTCGCTTGAAAAACTAGAAAAAAACGGCAGTAGTACTGTTTGTCGCTTTTTTTAAAAGATAAAACTCAAGAAATCTGTAATACATTTTGACGTTTTTGCTGAGGAGGTCTTAGTCGCAAACCTTTATATCTAACTAATATGTTTGGTGCAGTATTTCTGAAGTTAAAATATATATCATACAAATATATACACAAACTGTTTCGGATGCGTATCATGCGGACGCCTTACCGTAACTCCACAAGGACATACAGTATTAGGCTATGACCCTGTAGACTGCCTGTGCAGGGTTGCATAATTCTGGTAACTTTCCCCAAATTCCCAGGTATTGCCGAGAGGTTTTCCCAGGCTAGCTGTACATTCTTTGACCCCACACTGTTGGTGTGTGTGAGCCGGTGCTCCATCTATCTCTCATCAGTTTTATCCCCCTGCCTGAGTCTGAGACTGACCACAGCTGCAGGCTGTATAGTACAGCATGACTATCAGCGTGACAGAAAACTGCATGGACATTATTGAATAAAGATGCTGTGTAAGAATAAAAGGCAATTTGTTACTCTGGGCTTTGAACTGAGCCATGTGGCCAGACAGATAGATCAGATACTGCTATCTATTTCAAGTGAGGATGATGATAAAAATAGCTTTGATTTTAGCCCCTGTGCCTTTTCTTGAGAGGATAAGGCACCGCATAAAACCAAGAAAACCAGGCCTGAAAACACTTGACAAACTTTTATTTATGAGTGAAATGTCCCTTTAAGATAGCAACGCTATGAATTATGGTTAACACATTGATGGAATCTATATACATTACATTTTCTTATTGTTTTGATTCCTGACTCGTGAAACTTTAAATAATTTGCCATGTCTCCATGTTTCTTCCAGCAAACCTCTTTCTACCAGTTGCTCTACGCTGGCTGGCCTGTAAGTAATGGACACCTCTCCCATGACTAGGACTAGACTGGGAATGCATCCCAAATGGCACCCTATTCCCTATATAGTGCACTACTTTTGACCAGAGTCCTATGGTTCTTGGTAAAAAAAATGTGCACTATAACGGGAATAGGGTGCCATTTGGGACACATTAAGGGTCTTATAGAGTATATGGGTTATAAAATACAGCAGGGTGTGTTTTGGTTCTTCCTGACACCGTTTTCTTCTCTGTGTGCCTGCAGAGGGAGCAGGGACCCCCAGGACCAGCTGGGGAGATGGGGAAGACGGGCCCACAGGTGAGTGAAACCCCTTCCCTGCATATTTGGTCCTACTTTAGGTTTGGTAGAGAGTCTCATCATCTGGGTAGTATACCATGAATACTGGTTTAAATGTCATGGTGCAGTTGAGATGAACGCCTGATCAATGAATCAACACTCAGCAAAAGTGTTGATTCATACTGTTTTAACCTCTGTATTGTGAGTTATACATTTGTCTGTCCCTGTCTGTCTGTCTCTGTCTGTCTGTCTTGCTCCCCCCCCCCTCTCTTTCTTTCTCTCATTCTTATCCCACCCAGGGGCCAACAGGTGATCCTGGCCAACAAGGGCCTCCGGGAATAATTGGAGAAATGGTAAGGACTGATGACAGAATAAATGTTTGTGGTCATACGCACATCCTTAAAAGCAAAGGGGCTGGGCTAATAAAGTATACATAAAAAGAACAGAAAGGCCTGCACACTATATTTCAGTCCAAGATGACCTGATGAAAATCCTCCGGATGGAAACGTTGTCATTAAAGGTAATAATTAGGATCATAGAGTGTGCTGGCCTTTCTGTTATCAAATCAAAATAACATATTTTTGAGTACTGATGACATCCAATCTGGGTTTAGGCACATTACTGTTATACAATAACTCCCAATGACCCCATTGTTGTCCCTGGGAAATTGGTCAAATCAAAAACTGCTCAAGTTGTTTTTCAGCTGAATTAATAGATGTCATACTGCTATGAGGATTTGACTGTACCAAACATGTACTTAAAGAAAGCGTGGGATAATCTGTTTAGCTTTTAGCACTTTGTAAAGCTAAAGGTATTAGCATATAAGGCTCTTCCCACGTCCCTCACAACCACACAAACACATTAGCACAAGGCTTGGAGCCTGATTTCTAAGCTGTGCCTTTGTGGTAACAGAAAAACACAGACAAAAACAGAGAGAGGCTTTGCTATGTTGTGTCTTAGCCAGTCAGAGACCTCAGCTGAACTGAGGACTGACGCTACGGGCCTAACAAGACGGCCCACATCAGAGACTGCTGAGGTTTTGGGTACAGTTGTAAACACTTCCTCTCCTTCCCCAATACGAAATCTATGGTGTCTGGGCTGTGTGGCACACACGTGGCGTGGAGAATGGCTGTATTGTGTGTATGTGTGTGTATGTGTGTGTGTGCGTGCGTGTGTGTGTATGCAGTGTGTGTGTGTGTATACAGTGTGTGTACAATATGTATATGTGCACCTGAGAACTCTTTTATCAGTCAGGCACGCTTCTGCATGTACAATATGAATCACTGTCCACACACACGCGCGCACGCACACACACACAAACAATATCCACACTGCCAAGAGCTAACAGGTGTTTAAGCTATCTGATTTGTACATGTTCTCCACCTGTCTGCAGTGCAGGTTATTGATGACAAGGAGGTCTAAAGTCTAATTTAAAGATATACTAATAGTGTCTCCACTTCTCATCCTCTTGATAAGCTCTCAGTGCCACCCTGCTGGGCAGGAATGGTGCCATGGTGCCTTAAATAGCACCCTATTCCTATATACTGCACCACTTTTGACCAGAGCCCTCTATAGGAATAGGGTGCCATTTGGGATGTAGCCCAGGTGTGTTAGGGTGTGTCCTCACTGTGTCACAGGTTTACACAGCCTCAGATCAGGTGATGGTGTCTCTGTCATGGATCCACAGCCTCTGATTGGGTGATGGTGTCTCTGTCATGGATCCACAGCCTCTGATTGGGTGATGGTGTCTCTGTCATGGATCCACAGCCTCTGATTAGGTGATGGTGTCTCTGTCATGGATCCACAGCCTCTGATTGGGTGATGGTGTCTCTGTCATGGATCCACAGCCTCTGATTAGGTGATGGTGTCTCTGTCACGGATCCACAGCCTCTGATTGGGTGATGGTATCTCTGTCACAGATCCACACAGCCTCTGATTGGGTGATGGTGTCTGTTATATTGCAGGGTGAGCCGGGCCCAAAGGGCGTGGCGGGCAGAGCAGGGCTCCATGGGAAATATGGAGAGAATGGGCAGGACGGTCAGCCTGGGATGCCGGGTGACCCTGGGCGACAGGTGAGGTCAAAGGGCACCACTTAGTGATTACATGATAACCCTCTGATTATGAACCCATCTGTTCTCAGAAACAACCATTCTAGCCATTCTCTATATTTAGTGCACTACTTTTGACTAGTAAGTATTCCCTAAGAAGTGCACCATATTGGGAATAGTGTGTTATATCTCTGATTATATAAATGATTGCTGTCTCATTTTGCTTAGGGACACTTCGGGTATAGGGGAGAAAGCGGTTCCAAAGGAGAAGAAGGGGACGAGGTAAGGTGGTTGGACAGCGAAACACTGGTCTAATGAAGAGTACCAATGAAGAGCATAAGTCCTTTACACTTTCTATGAAGTACATATGTATAATGCTTTAACACATCTTTTATAATGCCTTATAGGGCCTTATTGGAGCCAAGGGTCCAAGAGGACATATAGGAGAACCGGGCTTGAAGGTAAGACTCAAGTATGATTGTTGGCTATTGTTCCGTAATTACTACAGTACCACACTGAATTAAAGTTATCCTTAGTCCCCAGTCTTCACTGGTCAAGATTATTAGTTGGAATATGCTGCCCCTTAGTGGAAAGAGTAAGTACTATGAGAGCTGAATGCTCTGGCTTGTACAGTTCATGTCAGTTTACATCAAATGTTTTTTGATTGTCTTTACTTATATCCCTGTAATGCTCATGTATGCATTTTACTGATGACTTTTGTGTGGATAGCCCTCTCTATTGAGAGCTTAAAATGTGCTCTTTGTGTGTCCTGTAGGGCTCTATTGGTTTACCAGGCCGTCCCGGTTATGTTGGTCCACCAGTAAGTGTGTTTGTCTCACTGTATGTGTTCCAAATAGCACCTGTATTCCCTTTATAGTGCACTATTTTTTACCAGAACCCTATGGGTCCTGGTCAAAAGTAGTGCACTAAATAGGGAATAGGGTGCCATTTGACACACAGTCACTGTCTCTTTTCTTTCAAGCTGCGTTTTTTGACATACTTTATAAAACGTTTAACCCTATGTCTGTCTTTTCTTCAGGGGCCTCAGGGAGTCAGAGGGGCCACAGGTCCCGAGGGAAACCCCGGACCTGACGTGAGTGACCCATAGTAACAATACTACACCTTGTTACAGATTTACAGATTCCAACATTTCTGAATACTTTAGGGTGTTATTCATCAGTAATTGAATGTGTCATTGACTTGTGTCCATGTGTTTGTGACTCTCCAGGGGGAGGCTGGGTTTGATGGGCCTCCAGGGCCTCCTGGGTCAGTGGTGAGTAGACAGCAAACAAGTCTGTACTTTCCCTACACTTCTTTGGCTGTCCCCATAGGAGAACTCTCTGTGGAAAGGGTTTTACATGGAACCCAAAAGGGTTATGTCTGGAACCAAAAGGGTTCTACCTGGAACCAAAAAGGGTTCTTCAAAGGGTTCTCCTGTGGGGACAGCCAAATAACCATTTTAGGTTCTAGGTAGCACCTTCTAGGTAGCACCCAATTCCTAATGCTATGTCACTCATCCCATATCATATCACTCAGTGTGTATATTTTTGTTTTGCGTAGGGAGCCACTGGTTTCACAGGCCCTGTCGGCGCTCAGGGAGCTAAAGGCTCACAGGTGAGGTGACATTTTGACCCAGGAGATGAGGGTCTTTCCATAATTTTTTTTACTTAACACCTACTTTACTGGTAGCTCTTTCTGAGTATGTCAGCCTTCACCAAATGTAGCCTGCATTTACCTTCTAGGGAGAGTTCGGCCCTGTTGGAGTCATTGGCCCCAGAGGCCCCCAGGTAAGAGGAGACATTTGCTTGTTGTGTTTTCTTGCCTAAAGTTGGGTCACATTTAACAGAACTCTATGCTCGTAAGACTTTAAGGGAAATATTACACACATACTATACACATGTTTTAAAATGACCTGATTTCTGTATATTTCACCAGGGACCCCAGGGTTTAGATGGCGAGAGTGGGCCTCCAGGACTCAGGGGAATCCAGGTCAGTCTCACTCAGCTGCACAGTAATTTTACCTAACAGAGACTTGGGACCAGATGATTGACTAATGTATCAGAGGGATTTCTCACCATAATAACATATAATATCTGGGGTTAAAGGTAATCTGTACTGTTTTCATATTTTCACAGGGACAGCCTGGGATGAGTGGTGCCCCTGGTCCGAAAGGTGATCCTGTAAGTCTCTCCTCTCTTCTCTCATAAAGTTCCTTCTGCTCTCGTAAACAAACTACTATAAATGTCTCTTTCCAACCCCCTCTTTTCCTTCCTTTCTCTGTCTTCCTCAGGGGCCTATGGGGATAATGGGTATCCGGGGTGAGCCAGGGTTCGAGGGGCCCATGGTGAGTAGCATAGTACCCAGTGGACTGGCCACCTAAATCGCACCCTTCCTTCCAGAGATACACACACATAGCAACGTCACAGTACCCCCATGTGCCACTTAAAGCTAGAATCCTTAATTGAAACAATAACAAAGTGGTTACCGCGCCAGTGTTTTGGTAAATAGCTGAGGCAAGGGCCTGGAGAAATGTAACCACTTTCAAATTTATAGACAGAGATGTGGATGCAAGTACTGACCATCCATTATATCAAAATTATAGTTTTAACCATGTTTTGAGTCTATAGAGTGTTTGTGTACATACTGTACATTGTTTAACAACATAGTAAAACAAGTTGTATTTTGTGTTCTGATGGGATAAGACAGTTGTTAGCTATAGAAATTTGCTATGTAGAACAAACATGCCTCTCTGTGATGTTGAATAAGGAATAACGTATACGTTCCAAAACTTTGTGTCCTACTGACCACGTCCCAGGTTGTTAGCTATAGCTAGCTAATGAGGTAACGTGACTGAATAAGGTGTAGCCTAAACAAATGGTTAACAGTCCAGTCCGCAAGTTGCCTAGTTTAAGAACGGCCCACGATATGCTTTATGAAAATGCAGCCCGCCAATGCACAACAGAAAGAAAAATACACTGCTCAAAAAAACAAAGGGAACACTTAAACAACACATCCTAGATCTGAATGAATGAAATTATCTTATTAAATACTTTTTTCTTTACATAGTTGAATGTGCTGACAACAAAATCACACAAAAATTATCAATGGAAATCAAATTTATCAACCCATGGAGGTCTGGATTTGGAGTCACCCTCAAAATTAAAGTGGAAAACCACACTACAGGCTGATCCAACTTTGATGTAATGTCCTTAAAACAAGTCAAAATGAGGCTCAGTAGTGTGTGTGGCCTCCACGTGCCTGTATGACCTCCCTACAACGCCTGGGCATGCTCCTGATGAGGTGGCGGATGGTCTCCTGAGGGATCTCCTCCCAGACCTGGACTAAAGCATCCGCCAACTCCTGGACAGTCTGTGGTGCAACGTGACGTTGGTGGATGGAGCGAGACATGATGTCCCAGATGTGCTCAATTGGATTCAGGTCTGGGGAACGGGCGGGCCAGTCCATAGCATCAATGCCTTCCTCTTGCAGGAACTGCTGACACACTCCAGCCACATGAGGTCTAGCATTGTCTTGCATTAGGAGGAACCCAAGGCCAACCGCACCAGCATATGGTCTGACAAGGGGTCTGAGGATCTCATCTCGGTACCTAATGGCAGTCAGGCTACCTCTGGCGAGCACATGGAGGGCTGTGCGGCCCCCCCCAAAGAAATGCCACCCCACACCATGACTGACCCACCGCCAAACCGGTCATGCTGGAGGATGTTGCAGGCAGCAGAACGTTCTCCACGGCGTCTCCAGACTCTGTCACGTCTGTCACATGTGCTCAGTGTGAACATGCTTTCATCTGTGAAGAGCACAGGGCGCCAGTGGCGAATTTGCCAATCTTGGTGTTCTCTGGCAAATGCCAAACGTCCTGCACGGTGTTGGGCTGTAAGCACAACCCCCACCCGTGGACGTCGGGCCCTCATACCACCCTCATGGAGTCTGTTTCTGACCGTTTGAGCAGACACATGCAAATTTGTGGCCTGCTGGAGGTCATTTTGCAGGGCTCTGGCAGTGCTCCTCCTGCTCCTCCTTGCACAAAGGCGGAGGTAGCGGTCCTGCTGCTGGGTTGTTGCCCTCCTACGGCCTCCTCCACGTCTCCTGATGTACTGGCCTGTCTCCTGGTAGCGCCTCCAAGCTCTGGACACTACGCTGACAGACACAGCAAACCTTCTTGCCACAGCTCGCATTGATGTGCTATCCTGGATGAGCTGCACTACCTGAGCCACTTGTGTGGGTTGTAGACTCCGTCTCATGCTACCACTAGAGTGAAAGCACCGCCAGCATTCAAAAGTGACCAAAACATCAGCCAGGAAGCATAGGAACTGAGAAGTGGTCTGTGGTCACCACCTGCAGAACCACTTCTTTATTGGGGGTGTCTTGCTAATTGCCTATAATTTCCACCTGTTGTCTATTCCATTTGCACAACAGCATGTGAAATGTATTGTCAATCAGTGTTGCTTCCTAAGTGGACAGTTTGATTTCACAGAAGTGTGATTGACTTGGAGTTACATTGTGTTGTTTAAGTGTTCCCTTAATTATTTTGAGCAGTGTATATAGCGCCGGTATTATGGGCCATATCTTTTGAAAGGTTAGGGTTAGAATCAAGCCATTTTCTCTGAGGAAAAGATGGAGACTTGGCTACATTGGCTACAGAACCAGGAGTAAATGCAGTGGGGAAAGTGGGAGGGTTGAGCGAGACTACAAATTCAAAGACAGCCTACTCTATTCATGGCTTTTCTATCTGCAACGTTCGAGAACGTTTTGCAGCTGAACGTGGCCCTGGCAACATTACCAGTAGCCTATATGCAAACATTTGGTGGCACAGAAAGAAAGGAAAAGAAGGAAAAGGGATAGCAAACAATTTGTTGACTAAATTCCTCTTGCCACTACACTATATCTGACTGGGTAAATAACCCCCCCCCCACCCCCCCCCCCAGAACAGCCTCAATTCGTCGGGGCATGGACTCGACTTGGTGTCGAAAGCGTTCCACAGGGATGCTGGCCCATGTTGACTCCAATGCTTCCCACAGTTGTGTCAAGTTGACTGGAGGTCCTTTGGGTGGTGGGAAACTGTTGAGCGTGAAAAACCCAGCAGCGTTGCAATTCTTGACACAAACCGGTGCGCCTGGCACCTACTACCATACCCCATTCAAAGACACTTCAATCTTTTGTCTTGCCCATTCATCCTCTGAATGACACACATGTTTCAGTTGTCTCAAGGCTTAAAAATAATTATTTAACCTGTCTCTTCCCCTTCATCTACACTGATTATAGTGAATTTAACAAGTGACATCAATAAGGGATCATAGCTTTCACCTTGATTCACCTGGTCAGTCTGTGTCATGGTGTTCTTAATGCTTTGTACACTCAGTGTATATGTTTGTCATATAGTATTTCTGCTGTTGGGAAGAGAATATGATGTTATGCAGAAAACTATGTTGGTAGGACAAGGCTATGCATGTTTGTGCACATGGAAGTCAGGGATTTGTGTTTACTATAGGTTAATGAGGCAATACAAATGTGATGTGACTCAAATGAAAGGGCATTTAGTTGACAGAAATGCCCCACTTTTTTCGTCATTTTGACAATAACTAGACTAAATCATTATCCAAATGACAAAAATGTGACTAAAACATAAAGATTTTTTTGTCAAAATGACTAAGACTAGACTAAATAAATAAAAAAAGAGTTCCAAAATTAACACTGGTCTGAATGATGACCACACTGTATCTTCGTGTGATATTAAATGACCCATTTGGAGAAGTTGTAAACTGCTAGATTGCCATACTGTAGAAACCCATCCCCAGGTGGTTTGCCATACTGTAGAAACCCATCCCCAGGTGGTTTGCCATACTGTAGAAACCCATCCCCAGGTGGTTTGCCATACTGTAGAAACCCATCCCCAGGTGGTTTGCCATACTGTAGAAACCCATCCCCAGGTGGTTTGCCATACTGTAGAAACCCATCCCCAGGTGGTTTGCATGTGAGTTTAGCTCTGGCTGTTATACAGACATCCTCTAGGCGATGCTCAGTTTTACAGCTCCTCCGGCTGTCACTATCTCTACACGTATGTCTCATATATCATGCTGTTATCAGATGGCGTGTCATTAAAAACGTGGTTAGACAGTGTTCAGTCTAGTCAGTTTACATTGTCAGTCAGTATGGCTGAAGTGTGGCTATAGATTAGACAAATGAGATCATCATGAAAGGGAAGATTTTGTTAAATGTTTCTGGGGCCAGGATGTGATAGGCCTCCATGTCTATCTACTCAAAGCAAGAAAATCTAACTAAAAGGAACTAACACTTCAATCCCTTCTCTGTCATTATTTGATTGAAGGGGCCACTGGGAACACAAGGTCCAATGGGTTTCCCTGGTATTACTGTAAGTATTAGTACTGCTACTGCATTTTACTGAAATTATTTGTTATATAATTCATTGTTGTATTGTTCTTGGATTGATTCAAAACACTTTGAAGAATCAGGTTGCATGCTTTTCAACTACTTACTGTACCTGCAGTCCTCTGACTCCTCTCTGACCTCTGACCTCCACAGGGCAAGAGAGGACCAGACGGGGACAAGGGGGACCCTGGACTGAAGGGGGAGAGAGTAAGAACCCAGCCTCTGGAGACCTGTACACATTCATACTTTTTGACATCTGAATTATGAGTTACACGTTTGTCTTCTCTCTCTCTCTCTCTCTCTCTCTCTCTCTCTCTCTCTCTCTCTCTCATTCTATCTCAGGGTGTTCAGGGTGCTTCGGGCATCCAAGGGCCTCAGGGAGAGAGGGGTCCTAGTGGCTTCCCTGGCTTTACAGGGCTCAAAGGTCAACCTGGCACTAAAGGCATTGGGGTAGGCCGACTCTCTGCCTTATCACTGTATCTACAGTTATAGACTGCTACTTTACCATTGGAAGACTGATGGATTTTGTGTCTCCTCTTTAAGGGGGAGAATGGAGAAACTGGCCCTCAGGGAAAACTGGGCAGAGATGGGCTGAAGGTCAGAGAAGACTTAAAAAATGAATGCATTATAGTGAATGAAACATTTAGAATATAATTCAGTCTGCCTGTTAAGATTGGTCAAAATGATGATAAAACTGTGGATTTCATGTCCTAAAATAGCGTGTCCCAAATGGCACCCTATACACTATATAGTGCACTACTTTGAGTCCTATGGGGTGCCATTTGGGAAATAGCCGTAGTCTCATAAAAAATCTCTGTGTTTCTCTGAAGGGGAATAGGGGACCAGATGGCCGAAACGGCCAGCCTGGACACAGAGGGACCAAGGTAGGACTCTCTCCTATTGAATGTGTTTATGAGGGTTGGAAAATTCTGGTGACTTTCACAAAATGTCCATGTTATCCAGAATTTCTGGGATTTGGAAATGTACATGAATTTTTCAACCTTAGTATTTAGTAAAGCGTGATTTTAGTCCTGCTCTTCATATTTGAATGGTATCCTGATTGGCACTGCCTTCTTCTACCCAGGGTCGCATCGGACAGAGAGGGCATGATGGCCAGCCTGGTTCACCGGTAAGCACAGACCATGCACAGACAAACACTAGTGGAGCAATCTACTTGATCAATTTGCATTGCAAAACACATCAATATTCTTGACAAATCAGATATACAGTATACACCTCAATGGGCAACATCTGTGATTGGCAGAACAGCAGATCTGTGCTGTGTGTGTGTGTATGTGTGTGTGTGTGTGTGTGTGTGTGTGTGTGTGTGTGTGTGTGTGTGTGTGTGTGTGTGTGTGTGTGTGTGTGTGTGTGTGTGTGTGTGTGTGTGTGTGTGTGTGCAGCTTAGTGGTAAAACACAAGATACTAACACTTCTGCTTGGTGATAAAGAATATCCAAGGCTGTATGGGCTTATCTAATAGAGCTGACTAAAAGCTAGTGTGAATTACGTTGGTGAATACTGTAGGCTGCTGAATATTACGTAATCACAGTACACTTATTATGAGTGTGTGTGTGTGTGTGTGTGTGTGTGTGTGTGTGTGTGTGTGTGTGTGTGTGTGTGTGTGTGTGTGTGTGTGTACTTGTCTCCAACAGGGTTTGCCAGGCCCACCTGGGACAGAGGGACCAGAAGGAAAGCCTGGTACACAGGTTCCCATTCTATATCATATTTCAATACCATGATCACACCCCTGAAGACATTGAGCTTGTATACAGTGCCTTGCAAAAGTATTCACACCCATTGGATTTATTCACATTTTATTGTGTTACAAAGTCTGATTAAAATGGATTTCATTGTATTTTTTTGTCAACAAAAACATGTAATAATTGTACAGTGAGGGAAAAAAGTATTTGATCCCCTGCTGATTTTGTACGTTTGCCCACTGACAAAGACATGATCAGTCTATAATTTTAATGGTAGATTTATTTGAACAGTGAGAGACAGAATAACAACAAAAAAATCCAGAAAAACGCATGCCAAAAATGTTAGAAATTGATTTGCATTTTAATGAGGGAAATAAGTATTTGACCCCTCTGCAAAACATGACTTAGTACTTGGTGGCAAAACCCTTGTTGGCAATCACAGAGTTCAGACGTTTCTTGTAGTTGGCCACCAGGTTTGCACACCATCTCAGGAGGGATTTTGTCCCACTCCTCTTTGCAGATCTTCTCCAAGTCATTAAGGTTTCGAGGCTGACGTTTGGCAACTCGAACCTTCAGCTCCCTCCACATATTTTCTATGGGATTAAGGTCTGGAGACTGGCTAGGCCACTCCAGGACCTTAATGTGCTTCTTCTTGAGCCACTATTTTGTTGCCTTGGCTGTGTGTTTTGGGTCATTGTCATGCTGGAATACCCATCCACAACCCATTTTCAATTCCCTGGCTGAGGGAAGGAGGTTCTCACCCAAGATTTGACAGTACATGGCCCTGTCCATCGTCCCTTTGATGCGGTGAAGTTGTCCTGTCCCCTTAGCAGAAAAACACCCCCAAAGCATAATGTTTCCACTTCCATGTTTGACGGTGGGGATGGTGTTCTTGTGGTCATAGGCAGCATTCCTCCTCCTCCAAACACGGCGAGTTGAGTTGATGCCAAAGAGCTTGATTTTGGTCTCATCTGACCACAACACTTTCACCCAGTTCTCCTCTGAATCATTCAGATGTTCATTGGCAAACTTCAGACGGGCCTGTATATGTGCTTTCTTGAGCAGGGGGACCTTGCAGGCGCTGCAGGATTTCAGTCCTTCATGGCGTAGTGTGTTACCAATTGTTTTCTTAGTGAATATGGTCCCAGCTGCCTTCAGATCATTGACAAGATCCTCCCGTGTAGTTCTGGGCTGATTCCTCACCGTTCTCATGATCATTGCAACTCCACGAGGTGAGATCTTGCATGGAGCCCCAGGCCGAGGGAGATTGACAGTTCTTTTGTGTTTCTTCCATTTGCGAATAATCGCACCAACTGTTGTCACCTTCTCACCAAGCTGCTTGGCGATGGTCTTGTAGACAATTCCAGCCTTGTGTAGGTCTACAATCTTGTCCCTGACATCCTTTGGGAGCTCTTTGGTCTTGGCCATGGTGAAGAGGTTGGAATCTGATTGATTGATTGCTTCTGTGGACAGGTGTCTTTTATACAGTTAACAAACTAAGATTAGGAGCACACTCTTAAAGGGAGTGCTCCTAATCTCAGTTTGTTAACTGTATAAACAACACCTGGGAGCCAGAAATCTTTCTGATTGAGAGGGGGTCAAATACTTATTTCCCTCATTCAAATGCAAATCAATTTATAACATTTTTGACATGCGTTTTTCAGGATTTTGTCTCTCACTGTTCAAATAAACCTACCATTAAAATTATTGACTGATCATTTCTTTGTCAGTGGGCAAATGTACAAAATCAGCAGGGGATCAAATACTTTTTTCCCTCACTGTATATAAATAAAATAAATAAAATATAGTCAGCTCCCTGAGTCATTCAGCTCCCTGAGCAGCCACCACCATGCTTGAATATAAGGAGGCAGTTACTCAGTGATGTGTTGGATTTGCCCCAAACATAAGACTTTGCATTTAGGCCAAAAAGTGTATTCCTTTGCTGTGTTTTTTTGCAGTGTTACTTTAGTGACTTATTGCATACAAGATGCATGTTTTGTGTATTTGTATTCTTTTTTTCACTCTGTCATTTAAGTCATTTGTGGAGTCAGTCCCTACACCCAAACGAGGGCATTGCGTTCATCCACCTCTGGCCTGCTGGCTCCCCTACCTCTGCGGAAGCACAGTTCCCGCTCAGCCCAGTCAAAATTGTTCGCTGCTCTGGCACCCCAATGGTGGAACAAGCTCCCTCACGACGCCAGGACAGCGGATTCACTCACCACCTTCGGAGACATTTGAAACCCCACCTCTTTAAGGAATACCTGGGATAGGATAAAGTAATCCTTCTACACCCCCCCCCCCCACCCCCCCCCCCCCCCAAAAAAAAAAAAATGAGTCACTACAATGTTGTTGATCAATCGTCAGTTTTCTCCCATCACAGCCATTGAACTCTGTAACTCTGTGAATCACCAATGGCCTCATGGTATTTGTATTTTATTACGGATCCCCATTAGCTGCTGCAATGTCAGCAGCTACTCTTCCTGGGGTCCAAACAAGATTAAGGCAATTATTATTATTATTATTATTATTTTATTTTTTTACATTTACATACAAAATAAAACAGTACATCACACAACACATTATTACACACTACCACAACATATCTTCAAAGTTCTATAATACAGCAATATAACAATATTAAAATGTACGTGTGTGTAGAGTGCGTGTGTTAGGATGTGTGTGGTATGTGTGTGCCTGTGTGTGTGTCACTTCACAGTCCGCGTTGTTCCATAAGGTGTAGTTTTATCTGATTTTATTATCTGATTTTACTGCTTGCATGAGTTACTTGATATGGAATAGAGTTCCATGTAGTCATGGCTCTATGTAGTACTGTGTGTTTCCCATAGTCTGTTCTGAGACCGCTGGTGGCTTGTCTTGTTGGGTATGCATGGATGTCTGAGCTGTGTGCTAGTTGTTTAAACAGACAACTCAGTGCTTTCAAGATGTCAATGCCTATCACAAAGACAAGTAGTGATGCAGTCAATCTCTCCTCTACTTTGAGCCAGGAGAGATTGACATGCATGTTATTGATATTAGCTCTCCGTGTACATTTAAGGGCCAGCCGTGCTGCTCTGTTCTGGGCCAACTGTAAGTAGCCTATGTCACTCTTTGTGGCACTTGACCGTATGACTGGGCAGTAATCCAGGTGCGACAAAACTAGGGCCTGTCGGACTTGTTTTGTTAATAGTGATGTCAAGAAAGCAGAGCATAATTTTATTATGGATAGATCTCTCCCCATCTTAGCTACCGTTGCATCAATTTGTTTTGACCATGACAGTTTATAATCAAGGGTTACACCAAGCAGTGTAGTATACAGACTCAACATACTAGAGTCCCATAAGTCAGGGCGTGACAGTGCCCTTCCCTATAAGCGTGCTGAAAGTTGTTGTTAATTTGTTTACTGTGAAATAGCATTGTATCTGGTCAAATATTTTTTTTCTCCAAAAGTTTACAAAGGGTTGGTAACAGGCTGATTGGTTGGCTGTTTGAGCCAGTAAAGGGTACTTTGCTATTATTGGGTAGCGGAATGACTTTTGCTTCCCTCCAGGCCTTAGGGCACACACTTTCTTGTAGGCTTAGATTAAAGAGATGGCAAATAGGAGTGGCAATAATATTATAGTCCACTATCATCTTCAATAATTTTCCTTCTAAAGTTGTCAGACCCAGGTGGCTTGTCACTTTACGGAATTCAAAATTACAATGCTTGTCTTTCATAATTTAGTCAGTTATGCATGGTTGTGTAGGTTCACAATTTGTTGTTGGCATGTCACGTTAAGTTGGCTGATCTTGCCAATGAAGAAATCATTAAAGTAGTTGGCAATATCTGTGGGTTTTGTGATGAATGAGCCAACTAAATGAGCCATCTACAAATGGCGCCGGAGGAGATGGCTGCCGTTTTACAGGCTCCTAACCAATTGTGCTATTGTGTGTGTTTTATTGCGTTATTTGTAACTTATTTTGTACATAATGTTAATGCCACCGTCTCTTATGACCGAAAAGAGCTTCTGGATATCAGGAGAGCGATTACTCACCGCGTACTGGATGAATATTTTTTCTTTAACGAGTCGGACGCAAAGGATTTACTTCAGACACCCGACAAGGCCCAAATCCCCATCATTTGCAGGAGAAAGAGATGGAGATATCAGGGACGTAGGTCGGGGTGCCTTGATCCGACGGCGAGTGGGTAATCTGCCTCTACCATCAGTCCTATTAGCCAACGTAAAATCTTTGGATAACAAAATAGATGAGCTACGATCACGAATATCCTACCAACGGGACATTAAAAACTGTAATATCTTATGTTTCACCGAGTCGTGGCTGAATGACGACATGGATAACATACAGCTGGCGGGGTTAGAGGTAGAGTATCTCATGATAAGCTGTAGACCACACTATTTACCAAGAGAGTTTTCATCTATATTTTTTGTAGCTGTCTATTTACCACCACAAACCGATGCTGGCACTAAGACCACATTCAATGAGCTGTATAAGGCCATAAGCAAACAGGAAAACACTCAACCAGAGGCGGCGCTCCTAGTGGCCGGGGACTTTAATGCAGGGAAACTTAAATCTGTTTTACCTCATTTCTACCAGCATGTTAAATGTGCAACCAGAGGGGAAAAAAACTCTAGACCACCTTTACTCCACACACAGAGACGCGTACAAAGCTCTCCCTCGCCCTCCATTTGGCAAATCTGACCATAATTCTGTCCTCCTGATTCCTGCTTACAAGCAAAAACTAAAGCAGGAAGCACCAGTGACTCGGTCAATAGATAAGTGGTCAGATGACGCAAATGCGTAGCTACAGGACTGTTTTGCTAGCACAGACTGGAATATGTTCCGGGATTCTTCCGATGGCATTGAGGAGTACACCACATCAGTCACTGGCTTCATCAATAAGTGCATCGATGACGTTGTCCCCACAGTGACTGTACGTACATACCCCAACCAGAAGCCATGGATTACAGGCAACATCCGCACTGAGCTAAAGGGTAGAGCTGCCGCTTTCAAGGAGCGGGACTCTAACACGGACGATTATAAGAAATCCTGCTATGCCCTCCAACGAACCATCAAACAGGCAAAGTGTCAATACAGGACTAAGATTGAATCGTACTACACCGGCTCCAACGCTCGTCAGATGTGGCAGGGCTTGCAAACTATTACAGACTACAAAGGGAAGCATAGCGGCGAGCTGCCCAGTGACACAAGCCTACCAGTCATGCTAAATTACGTCTATGCTTGCTCCGAGGCAAGCAACACTGAAGCATGCATTAGAGCATCAGCTGTTCCAGACGACTGTGTGATTACGCTGTCCATTGCCGATGTGAGTAAGACCTTTAAACAGGTCAACATTCACAAGGCCGCAGGGCCAGACGGATTACCAGGACGTGTACTCCGAGCATGCGCTGACTAACTGGCAAGTGTCTTCACTGACATTTTCAACCTGTCCCTGACTGAGTCTGTAATACCAACATGTTTCAAGCAGGCCACCATAGTCCCTGTGCCCAAGAACACTAAGGTAACCGGCCTAAATGACTACAGACCCGTAGCACTCAAAGTTCTACAGCTTCACCATCGAGAGCATCCTGACTGGTTGCATCACTGCCTGGTATGGCAACTGCTCGGCCTCCGACCGCATGGCACTACAGAGGGTAGTGCGTACGGCCCAGTACATCACTGGGGCCAAGCTTTCTGCCATCCAGGACCTCTATACCAGGTGTTTCAGAGGAAGGCCCTAAAAATTGTCAAAGACTCCAGCCACCCTAGTCATATACTTTTCTCTCTGCTACCGCACGGCAAGCGGTACCGGAGCGCCAAGTGTAGGTCCAAAAGGCTTCTTAACAGCTTCTACACCAAAGCCATAATACTCCTGAACAGCTAATCAAATGGCTACCCGGAATATTTGCATTGTACCACCCCTCCCATCCCCTCTTTTACGCTGCTGCTACTCTCTGTTTATTATCTATGCATAGTCACTTTAACTCTACCTACATTTACATATTACCTCAATTACCTCGACTAGCCTGTGCCCCCGCACATTGACTCTGTACCGGTACCCCCTGTATATAGCCTCGCTACTGTTATTTTACTGCTGCTCTTTAATTATTTGTTTTTTATTAAAACATTTGACGAAACACTTATTTTTCTTAAAACTGTATTGTTGGTCAAGGGCTTGTAAGTAAGCATTTCACTGTAAGGTCTACACCTGTTGTATTCGACGCATGTGACAAATAACATATGATTTGATTTGATTTGATTTGAATTCAATGAACGATGGAGCTGAGTTCGCCTTTTTCCCCAACATTTCATTTAAGGTGCTCCAAATCTTTTTACTATGATCCTTTATATCATTTACCTTAACAGTTTTTTCTTATTTTTGTTTAGTTTAGTCACAAGATTTCTCAATTTACATTACGTTTGCCAATTGGCTGTGCAGCCAGACTTACAGTATTTGCCAATCCTTTTGCATCATCCCTCACAACCATAAAATGTTTCAATTCCTCATCAATCCACTGGGATTTAACCATTTTTACAGTCATTTTCTTAATGGGTGCATGCTTATTAGTAGCTGGAATAAGCAATTTCATAAATGCGTCAAGTGCAGCATTTGGTTGCTCCTCATTACACACCATAAACCAACAAATATTCTTTAACATAGGAAACACTACAAAACCTTGTGTATGAGATCTTATACACTATATAAGGCCCAGCCTTTGGAACTTTGGTTTTCCTAGATATGGCTACTATATTATGATCACTACATCCGATGGATGTGGATACTGCTTTAGAGCAGATTTCTGCAGCATTAGTAAAGATGTGATCAATACATGTGGATGATTTCATTCCTGTGCGGTTTATAAATACCCTGGTAGGTTGACTGATAACCTGAACCAGGTTGCAGGCACTGATTACAGTTTGAAGCTTTTTCTTAAGTGGACAGCTTGATGAAAGCCAGTCAATATTTAGGTCACCCAGAAAATGTACCTCTCTGTTGATATCACATACATTATCAAGCATTTCACTGATACTGACTTTTGGCACTTGATGGTCTATAGCAACTTCCCACAAGAAGGAATGAAAACTCATTCCTGTCCTGCGGCTCAGTTCAGAAGGACGACTGTATCTTTGACGTGTCTGGGTGGTTTAATACATAATCCACATCATAATTATTAACTTGACCATGTTTAAAAAGATATTCAATGTCTGATTTGTTATTGTTAACCGTCTACCAACCACTGCCCTTCTTTATGAGGCTTTCAAAAAGCTCCCTGGTCTTTGTAGTTGAATCTGTGCTTGAAATTCAATACTTGACTGAGGAACCTTACAGATGTTGTATGTATGGGGGACAGAGGAAGTCAACCCCTATTATTTCACACAGAGTGAGTCCATGTAACTTATGTGATTTGTTAAGCCAAATTTTACTCCTGAACTAATTTAGGCTTGCCTGAACAAAGGGGCTGAATACTTATGCAACAACTATATTTTAGTTATCACATTTTTATTAATAAAAAAAAAAGAAAAATCAATTTTTATCCGACTTCGTATCACAATAAAATGTGAAGAAATCCAAAGTGTCTGAATACTTTTGCAAGGCACTGTATATACACAGAGCAATGTCACAAAATAGATCTCCAAAGAACAGTATATTTTCTGTTTTTGTTCCCTGTCTGCACTGCATACATATGTAGGATCTTAATTGTATCACCCTGTTGCAGGAAAACTTTCCTGCAATGCAGGACATTTAAAACTTGTAGTGTTTTTGAGGTTTAAAAAGGCTTCTGAAGTTTGTAATTTCCACTTTGAAATTTCAGACTTGATTTTCCCTTACAAAAAATGTAGCACCGCATTCCTTAACAGCCTCACCAATGTGTCAGAGGAAACACCGTTCAACTGGTGACAGCCTGCAGGCACCCGGCCCACCACAAGGAGTCATTAGGGCGCAATGAGCCAAGTAAAGCCCCCCAGGCCAAACCCTCCCCTAACCCGGACGACACTGGACCAATTGTGCGCCGTCCTATGGGACTCCCGGCCACAGCCGGTTGTGTCACAGCCTGGGAATGAACCCGGGTCTGTAATTACACCTCTAGCACTGCAATGCAGTGCCTTAGACCGCTGTGCCACTCGGGAGGCCATATCATTACATTCTAAAGTTAATATGACAAGATGAATGCATTTCTGTCCATGTTTAATATGTGTAGTTATGTAGTTACTGTAGTTGTTAATGGTTAGCCCTGTGTGTCTTCTTCACATTAGTGCTTGTGTATACAATATGACCTCTGTTGGTGTGTATTGAGTTGACACTCGTTTCTCATGTGTTGCAGGGTCTCTCTGGTTCAGTGGGAATAACTGGCGATAAAGGCCTAAAGGTACAGTAAGTACAAGCAGATACTGTAACAGTATGCATAGTCTTATCATAGAGACACATACACAATACATGTGGTTCACTTAAAGGTCACTATGAAACTACTGAACAAAAATATAAATGCAACATGCAACAATTTCAACGATTTTACTGAGTTACAGTTACAGTTCAATTGAAATGAATGAATTAGGCCCGAATTTATGGATTTCACATGACTGGGCAGGTGGTGCAGCCATGGGTGGGCCTGGGAGGGCATAGGCCCATCCACTGGGGAGCCAGGCCCAGCCAATGAGAAAATGTTTTTCACCCACAAAAGGGCTTTATTACAGACAGAAATACTCCTCAGTTTCATCAAATGTCCGTGTGGCTGGTCTCAGACGATCCCGCAGATGGAGGTCCTGGGCTGGCGTGGCTACACGTGGTCTGCGGTTGTGAGGCCGGTTGGACGTACTGCCAAATTCTCTAAAATGATGTTGGAGGTGGCTTATGGTAGACAAATGAACATTCAATTCTCTGGCAACAGCTCTGGTGGACATTCCTGCAGTCAGCATGCCAATTGCACGCTCCCTCAAAACTTGAGACATCTGTGGCATTGTGTTGTGTGACAAAAATGCACATTTTAGAGTGGCCTTTTATTGTCCCCAGCACAAGGTGCACCTGTGTAATGATCATGCTGTTTAATCAACTTCTTGATATGCCACACCTGTCAGGTGGATGGATTATCTTGGCAAAGGAGAAACGCTCACTAACAGGGATGTAAACACATTTCTGCTCACAATTTGAGAGAAATAAGCTTTCTGTGCATATGGAACATTTCTGGGATCTTTTATTTCAGCTCATGTTGCGTTTATATTTTTGTTCAGTATAAGGAACTCTAAGAACTTCTTATAGTTACTCAGTCTCATAGTGACCTTTATGTTTAAATTCATTGGTTGGCGAATTATATCATTCTCCAAGCTCAGCTATTTTTGGCCGAGGTAGCAAGGTAGCAAATATAAACACCTTATCACATTTTATAGGACACCCCTGGATTATATGTTGGGTTTTATATGATTTCATGACCAGGCAATCACAACAAACGCAGACTAGGCCAAAAATGTTAATAGGGCAGAAAAGTACCTGCTACCGAGCTAGTTAACAATATCAGGTGTTTCTCTATGCTTGTAAACGAGAGCAGTAAAAGGTTTAGGAGTGTGAGGGGGTAGGTCAGTGATATTGCATCATCACTACACACACAGGCACACACACACTCATATAAACGTATGAGTGTGTGGGATGTGGATAATATGATATGAGGAGGGGGTCTGTGACCTGGCCAGTGTATTGTATTACAACCTCTGCTATATAATCTAGACTCATACCCTGGCAGAGAGAACAGTGAGGGGGGACAGGGAGACAGGAGTAGGAAGCAGAGGAAGAAGGATGGCTAAGATACATATTTGTGGCATCTGGGCAATATGACCAATAATGATCAGTTTGAAAAGGTTATGTGCCATCTACATATCCGTTAATACCTGTAAATAGCTGAAGGTTCTTCATTGATTTAATGTCCCTTGCAGGAACATGGGTACAGTTTTATTCCATTGTTGATGTTTTCATCATTAAATTGGGTTCTGTTAACCTCTGTACATAACCAGAGACACAATTACTCAATAGCCCCACATATATAATCATAATTACAAAGTCATTAATTGGTAGATTAAACAACTGTTAGCCAAAAAAGTATAAACTCAATTAAACACTGAATCGACTCACAGCGTTGTGCATACATCTTCATTTGATAGTATGTAATCAATTCTGATTTGTTTTATATTAGCATTTTAATGGTTCTCATTGACTGGACCCTTCTCTTCTTTCTTCCCCTCTATCATTCTCTCATCCTCTACTCTTCCTCTCTCTATCATTCTCTCATCCTCTACTCTTCCTCTCTCTATCATTCTCTCATCCTCTACTCTTCCTCTCTGTATCATTCTCTCATCCTCTACTCTTCCTCTCTCTATCATTCTCTCATCCTCTACTCTTACTCTCTCTATCATCCAGGGATTCCAGGGCATTGCTGGAGAGCTAGGTCTAGATGGCCGTTCAGGCCCTCTGGTGAGTCTAGCATGAGTAGACAGCACTATTGCAACCAATACTGATTTAGTGTTGGGTACTTCGGCCATCATCACACACAGAGTGCAGTGTGACTGACTACTGTCTCACTGGCAGGGCCCACCTGGACAGACAGGACCAACAGGTATCCCTGGGCCACCGGGAGAGAGGGTGAGTGACACATTTAACATGGATGTGAGTGATGTGATTCTCAAATAGGACAGCTTTGAACCGTGTGTGTGTGTGTGTCGCTGTCTCTCTGCATCAGGGCTTCACCGGGAAGGAAGGTGTGGAGGGACCCCAGGGGCCAGTAGGCATGTATGTAAGTGATGCTTCTGTAGGGCCTACAGGGCAAGGGGTTTGACCAACACACTGACAATGTCTCTGTTTGGTCTTTTCGACTCATGACACTCTGCCATGCCATCCTGTGTGTGCAACTTTGCTTTTTTATATTACCAGTCCTGTGTTTCTCGTCCCCCAGGGTTTTCCGGGAAGCGTGGGAATGCGTGGCACAAATGGTCACATCGGAGATAGGGTAAGGACACGGCATATGAGTTATGTAATCAGTGGACATTATTCCAAACGGCCATCCCAGACCTGTGGGCCTCAATTTATACCAACAGCATCACAAGTTTCTATGTGTATTTCCTTTCAAATGTGTTGGTGTGGTGGACTGTGTGTTGATGTCCCAGGGGGAGAATGGTGTGAGAGGCCTGCCTGGTCTTACTGGGAAGCCTGGATCTCCAGTAAGTAACTGTGCTGTCATTAAAAAGTCCACATACAGTATGTGACAAGTCCTTGTAGACAACTTCATTGAGTGTGGCCTTAGTTTGAATGATGGGTGTATTGAGCCTGTACTGACTGTGCTATATTTTATAGGGTTTATCAGGACCTCCTGGGGAGAGAGGCCCTCCAGGACCTCAGGTGAGATCAAATGGAATCATATACCAGAACTACATTTCCTAAATAACTCCTTTGAAAAATCAATCTAAACATACCAGAACTACATTTCCTAAATATCTCCTTAGAAAAATCAATCTGCAATGTGGCTGTATTTTGTAGTCCATGTTTTTCAATGATGTCTCTGGGTTTTCTTCTCAGGGTCGGCTAGGGGATCTGGGACACACAGGGCTAGAGGGCCCACAGGTGAGTTACAGCAGAGCAGGCCTTTTCACTACTCCCTCAGCAGCCAAATGTTCTTACAGATCCATGCTCTATACACTGTCAATATATAGTTAGTCTTGCTTGGCTAGAGCAATGATGTAGACACAATACACAATGGGAACAAGACTAATAGATTAAGCTACTCACCTGTCTGTGTGTTCCAGGGCCCCACGGGTCTGCAGGGCTCAGATGGAGCCACAGGGAAGCCAGGACCCAGGGGAAGCAGGGGGCCTCCGGGGCCACAAGGCCCTGATGGACCAGCAGGAATCCCAGTGGGTACTACTTTCCAGACGCTGCTCTCTTGTCCTCTAAACAAAATCTGAGGACTGTAATCTCTGTACACACTAAAAAGTGTGTAATGGTTCTATATAGTGCAAATCAGGGTTATTTGGCTTGTCACCATAGCGGATCCCTTTTTGATGGTATGTAGAACCCTTTTTTGGTTCTATAAAAAAAGATGCTCATAAAGTTTTAAATGGAAACCTTTATGGTGCTATAAAGAACCCTTTCCTAAGGTTATACAAAGAACCATTCAAAAAAGGTTATTTAAAGAATCAAAAAGGGTTGTGACCATAGCGGAACCCTTTCTGGTGCTTTAAATAACCTTTTTTGAATGGTTCTTTGTAGAACCTTTATGGAGAATGGTTCTATAAAGAACCTTTCTCAATCTCAATGGTTCTACAAATAACTTTTTAAACATCCATACAGGGTTTTTTTGCTGGTTAGCCATATTATATTGTTAAAATTCCATAGGTGTCTGGAACGGCTGGGGGTCCCTGAGGAGAGAATTGAGAACCACTGATTTAGTCAACAGTTCTCAATTGACACAAGGCCTTACGTGAGTCTTTCACAAGACACTGTTACTGGCCATACTCATATTTAACATGTAATGACATAACACAACAGATCAACTGGAATTACACTCTCACTCACGGTTTCACAAAAAGATCTGTGAGCAAATCGGGCCCAAAAATATTCTAATGAACCGCCGCCCCTACATTTTAATTATCACTCAAAGATGAAAGAACCCTTTTCTGAATGGCAAATAACCATTGCAGGGCTCAAAGGGTTCTTTGAGTCATTATGGTTCCACATAAAACCATCTCCCTTACCAAAGAACCCTTAAAGAACCCTCTTTTCTAAGTGTGTAGAACCTGTATAAAACCTCCTAAACTCCTAGAATATGGGACATTGAGTCTCTGATGCCTGTTGGATGCATTTTATGTCAGGGTTCAGTGGGTGAAATCAATCAATTTATTAGTAATTTATTACATGGCTTACGATTCGTAGCCCATTGGATGCTTAGTTGGCATGGTTTGGGATGCCAAGCACAGCCTTTTAGCTTGGACATTTATATTCGTCATTGTCTCAGTTGTAAACATGTATATATTCTTATTTATTTTGTATTATTATTGTTTCATTCACACCTGCACTGTTGGAGCTCGGAGCTTAAGAATTTCACTATACAGTACAACTACATCTGCGACCCTGTGCATGTGACTAAATAAAAATGGAATCTAAAAATCTAATCTGTGTTCCATTGTGATGCTGTGTTGTCCACCATTTTAAATCCTATGTGGTCCATCCTCAGGGAATGACAGGTGCTGGTGGACTAATTGGACCAGCAGGGGAAAGAGGAGAAATGGTAAGTACAGCAAGTGTAACTCAATTATGACAATGATATGTCTAGGGTTGCAAAATTCAGGTAATTTCCCCAAAATGTTCCAGGTTTTCAAGAATCCTGGTTAATCCTGGTTCCTGCTTATTCCCTACTGATTTGGGAAAGTTAGCGCAATTCTGCACCCCTAAATACAGTACGTATAATCTTGCAATTTGTGATGTTCTGTGTGTTAAACCACACTTTTTTGGAACATCACAGGGTATGCTGGGACCTTCTGGTGATCTTGGTCCTCCTGGACTGGATGGCGAACAGGTTGGTAGGACACACTCCGAACAGAAACTCTATGGTCTTAGGCAGGTGAGTTTTCTGACAGTTCTCTTCCATTTCCTGTTTCCAGGGCACTCCTGGCCAATCAGGGATGGAGGGGCCAACAGGAACGAAAGGGGAAAAGGTCGGTGATAGTGACACAATGATGCCTAAACAAACACCTGCAGATAGATTTCACCATCTGTCACTTCTCACTACTTCTTCTTCTTTAACTTTACATCTATTTCAGGGGGACCTAGGGCCTTGTGGGAAGCTTGGTCCTCCAGGGCAGCCTGGAGATCGAGGCCTACAAGGGCTCAAAGGGTTGCAAGGCTCTCCTGGACCAATGGGAAAAGAGGTGAGCACCGTCACCTGCCTATGGCATTGGACATCTACTGTACCTACCTGAACCATCACCTGTAGATTCTCACATGTGCACCTAGTACACATCCCTTTACCCAGGCATCATACACACAATCAGACCATACACAAACAGTATACTCAGCAGTGTAACTCAAGAGATGTCTCCTTTGGTTCTCAGGGTGATGTTGGACCTCTTGGCGATGCTGGTGGTCCAGGTTCCAAAGGGGAGAAGGTTAACAAACACTGACTTTTTGGCACCCAATGATTCACATATTTAAGCCATCAATATGAATGTGCTGTATGTACAGTATATTGCATATCTATTCATTGATTAACATTTGTGCGTTTGACACAAATTATTGACAGGGCCATATAAGTGTTGGTAGTGGTTACAAACAGGTTGAAATCTGGTTCAAATAACATTATTAAACACAGGTTGAAATCTGGTTGCAATAATGACATTACATCTAAACTAGATGCCCTCAATCTCACACAAATTATCAAGGAACCTACCAGGTACAACCCTAAATCCGTTAACATGGGCACCCTCATAGATATCATCCTGACTAATTTACCCTCTAAATACACCTCCGCTGTCTTCAACCAGGATCTCAGCGATCACTGCCTCATTGCCTGCATCCGTAATGGGTCCGCGGTCAAACGACCACCCCTCATCACTGTCAAACGCTCCCTAAAGCACTTCAGCGAGCAGGCCTTTCTAATTGACCTGGCCCGGGTATCCTGGATGGATATTGACCTCATTCCGTCAGTAGAGGATGCCTGGTTGTTCTTTAAAAGTGCTTTCCTCTCCATCTTAAATAAGCATGCCCCATTCACAAAATGCAGAACTAAGAACAGATATAGCCCCTGGTTCACCCCAGACTTGACTCCCCTTGACCAGCACAAAAACATCCTGTGGCGTACTGCATTAGCATCGAACAGCCCCCGCGATATGCAACTTTTCAGGGAAGTCAGGAACCAATATACACAATCAGTTAGGAAAGCAAGGGCTAACTTTTTCAAACAGAAATGTGCATCCTGTAGCACTAACTCCAAAAAGTTTTGGGACAATGTAAAGTCCATGGAGAATAAGAGCACCTCCTCCCAGCTGCCCACTGCACTGAGGCTAGGAAACACTGTCACTACCGATAAATCTACGATAATCGAAAATTTCAACAAGTGTTTTGCTACGGCTGGCCATGCTTTCCACCTGGCTACCCCTACCCTGGCCACCAGCTCTACACCCTCCGCTGCAACTTGCCCATGCCCCCCCTGCTTCTCCTTCACCCAAATTCAGATAGCTGATGTTCTGAAAGAGCTGCAAAATCAGGGTTCAATTCTCGGGCCGACTCTATTCTCTGTGTATATCAATGATGTCGCTCTTGCTGCTGGTGACTCTCAGGTCCACCTCTACGCAGACGACACCATTTTGTATACATCTGGCCCTTCATTGGACACTGTGTTAACAAACCTCCAAACGAGCTTCAATGCCATACAACACTCCTTCCGTGGCCTCCAACTACTCTTAAACGCTAGTAAAACTAAATGCGTGCTCTTGAATCGAACGCTGCTTGCACCCGCCTGCCAGACTAGAATCACTACTCTCGGCGGGTCTGACTTAGAATATGTGGACAACTACAAATACCTAGGTGTCTGGTTAGACCGTAAACTCTCCTTCCAGACTCACATTAAGCATCTACAATCCAAAGTTAAATCTAGAATCGGCTTCCTATTTTGCAACAAAGCCTCCTTCACTCATGCTGCTAAACATGCCCTCGTAAAACGGACTATCCTACCGATCCTTGACTTTGGCGATGTCATTTACAAAATAGCTTCCAACACTCTACTCAGCAAATTGGATGTAGTCTATCACAGTGTCATCCATTTTGTCACCAAAGCCCCATATACTACCCACCATTGTGACCTGTACGCTCTCGTTGGCTGGCCCTCACTACATATTCGTCGCCAAACCCACTGGCTCCAGGTCATCTATAAATCACTTCTAGGGAAATCCCCGCCTTATCTTAGCTCATTGGTCACCATAGCAACACCCACCCGTAGTATGCGTTCCAGCAGGTATACTGTATCTCACTGGTCATCCCCAAAGCCAACATCTCCTTTGGTCACCATTCCTTCCAGTTCTCTGCTGCAAAAAATATCTGAAGCTGGAGACACTTATCTCCCTCACTATCTTTAAGCATCAGTTGTCAGAGCACCTTACCGATCACTGCACCTGTACACTGCCCATCTGTAATTAGCCCACCCAACTACCTCATCCCCATATTGTTATTTACATTGTTATTTATTTTGCTCATTTGCACCCCAGTATCTCTATTTGCACATCATCTTCTGCACATCTATCACTCCAGTGTTAATACTAAATTATAATTGTAATTATTTTGCACTATGGCCTATTTATTGCCTTACCTCCATAACTTACTACATTTGCACACACTGTATATAGATTTTCTATTGTGTTATTGACTGTACGTTTTGTTTATTCCATATGTAACTCTGTGTTGTTGTTGTTTTTACCGCACTGTTTTGCTTTATCTTGGCCAGGCCGCAGTTGTAAATGAGAACATGTTCTCAACTGGCTTACCTGGTTAAATAAAGGTGAAATAAAAATAAAATAAATGAAGTCATTATAAACAGGTTAAAATCTTGTTGACATAATGACATTACAAACAGGTTGAAATCTGGCTGAAATAGCATCATTACAAACAGGTCGATTTGTGGTTGAAATAACCTCATTACTGACATTTTAAAATCTGGTTGAAATTACGTCATGGTGATGTCTGACTGACATGGTTGTTATTTGCAGGGTGATGTGGGTCCTCTGGGGCCCACAGGGCGGGAGGGTCCATGGGGGGCCCTGGGGGAAAATGGGGAGAAGGGACCAAAAGGAGAGAAGGGCCACATCAGACTTATGGTGAGTGCCCAGATGCCAATACATAATGAGCTGCACATTCTAGCTTATGTCTTGAAACCATGAAACGGAATCAACTGAAGTGATTTTCAATATGATTTTTGAGACGTGGCTTTGGGTGATCAATTTGATGACTGGTACATCACCTCTGTGCTGTATCCACCAGGGTCAGCCAGGATTCATGGGAGAAATAGGACCTGCAGGCTTGTCAGGGCTACAGGTGAGTCATAAAGTGACATGTTTTTCTCTGACAAGTATTGACCAGCATCATATACTGTGTATGTCACTCAAAGTCAAAATAAATGTGTTGACATTAACTCGCATTGATCAATATCCACTTTTGCACATATATTTCCCAATAGGTTAGACTTCTCTGCTCTGTTAGGCTCATTCTCAATTCATTTTCCTCACCCACTTTTCTTGCTTCTTTCTCAAAACCCATTGGAGAAGAAGGCCTGAAGTGAGGGACCTTTAATCTTCTTCTCCAGTATGGTTGAGGAGGAAGAAAGGAGATAGGATGCAAGGAATTGGGGAAAGCAAGTTTGAGATGAGTGTTGTCAGGGTGTACAGTGATCCATTGGTCCTTTCTGCTTCTTCTCAGGGTATCATGGGCCCTAGGGGGCCTCCAGGGCCAGATGGATTTCTAGGAGAGAAGGTAATAACTTGATTCCCTGGCCTGCACACCAAATGGAGGAGGAATTCAGGATAGGGAAATTATAAACGCTTCTATCGATAATTCCCATCTGTTTTCTCTGTCTCTTTCTCCCCAGGGGGAGTCTGGGCCTACTGGAGCCATCGGACCTCAAGGCAAACAAGGACCTCCGGTAAGAGTCGCTTCATAACCTAATTACTATAGTACTGATACTGTGTGCATGGTGAATGGTATTATCCATTTGTCCTTTTGGTCTGATTTCATGTTGTCTTGTTGTATTCTCAGGGGGTGGCTGGAGTTCAAGGGGTCAGAGGTGACACAGGGAAGCCAGGACCACAGGTCAGTGTCTCACTGTCTCTCAGACCACGGGTCTAGTCAAGTCAGCCATGTTCCCAGTGATTCTCCTACGAATAACATCATCCATGTGCTGGTGTGTTATCTATTGCAGGGTCCAGTAGGGAAGGTTGGGCCTGAGGGAGACTTGGGCCATAAAGGTGAGCCAGGACTAGACGGGGAGAAAGGGGAGGCAGGGGGACCAGGCGAGCCAGGAGAACAGGTGAGCCCATTCAGTGTTGCAGTCAGTTTGGCCCTTAGGCCCCTAAAGCAAGTCCAATGTTCAGGGGAATTAGACAGTACCCAATTTAACCCCAATTTCATGTCTGGTTTAATTATGAATATCATTTTCATAATATATTGTACCATGCAATAAATCAGAAATAGTCTACAATATATGTTTTTATTTTGTAATTGTCTCTCTAGGGGCTTGACGGTCTGCCAGGCATCAGAGGGCCCCCAGCGCTTCTTGGTTTGGAGGTAAAGAACAGCAACATCTTAGCCTGGTCCCAGATCTGTTGGTGTACTTGCCAACTCCATTTCTCATTATCATGTCAAACATGTCCGGCACTCAGGCTAGAAAAATCTTTCCTCATAGACATATCTACCATTAACTACATATTATATTATCCTCTTTGCTTCGGCTTCATTCTTCCTTGTTTGTTGTTGTCTCCTCTCCCACCACAGGGGCCACAGGGTGAGGTAGGAGCCCAGGGTCCAGAAGGTCCCCTAGGAGCGTTGGTGAGTACACAGACACAGGGGTGGGGCACAGGGATTCCACAGATGATGTAAGTAGTGCACTATGCTCTTATAGAAACTGGTTTCAGTCTGGGTTTATTATTTAGCTGATATTGATGACCTCAAGCAGTGTCAAATGGACATATTGTGATGTTGAAAAACTAGCAGCACTACCGGAAGGTCACTGATATTTTCTACCCGATTATCTTGCTCTGACATCTGGGAAGTTTCTTTAAGTCATTCTATTGTGTTGAATGTTGCAGGGTGTCAGGGGAAGCCCAGGACCTGAGGGAAAACAGGGACTGAAAGGAGAGAAGGTGAGATCAGGATCCTCTGTTTCTCTATGATTCTCTTCTTTGTGCTGTGAAACCCAGTCTCAGGTCCTATATTCTCCTCACCTCTCTGGGGACACTTGTGCATACAGAGAGGCTAGATTAGGTCCCCCTGTTTGTTGATGCTGTGTTTCCTCTACAGGGAGATGATGGCAGAGATGGATCACCTGGAAAGACAGGTCACATCGGAAGGAGTGTAAGAGCTCCCTCCTTCAATCCATTCAATTTCACAGTGTAAATAAAACGGGTGTATTCTAGAAGAAGAAAAAAAAGTATTTATGTTCATGAATGAAAGATGAGGGATGCATCCCAAATGGCACCCTGTTCCCTATATACATGACACCCTATTCCCTTTATAGTGCATTACTTTTGAGTGCACTATAAAGGGAATAGGGTGTCATTTAGGACATGACCGAGATGTGTCTGTGTTTTACCCTGTGTGTATTGCCTCGTTCACCAACATTATAAACATCCACAGGGGAAAAGAGGCAAGGCTGGAATCAGGGGCACAAGAGGAGAGAGAGGACCAAAGGTCAGAGGTTGGGTGATGTGAAGGGTCACACACACACACACACACACACAATCTCTTAACCATGCTATATACTATACTATTTCATGGTGTGCACCAATGTTTCCTGTCATTCCTACAGGGAGAGAGGGGAAATGTGGGATTGATTGGTGTTCCAGGATGGGCGGGGTCTATAGTAAGTCTAACAGATTTATACTCTCATCAATTAGGACTGTCGTCATCCACAATCTATTTCACCATTTCATAATTCAATCCCAGCCAGGGATAGTCTCTTATGTACTTCTCCTTTGTCAGAAGTATTATTTGATTAGAGAAAAGGATGTTGAAAGCAATGCATTGTTACATGATGCTTTAGATCAGCTGATGATTGATATACAACTGATGGATGTCTTTTCTCTCTCAGGGAATCCCAGGCTTGCGAGGAGACAGGGGGGATCAGGGTGAAAAGGGGAACGAGGTATGAATAGATCAGGCTGAATTATTGATACTAGTGAATTTAGAGAGAAGTGAACTGTGAAGACTTAACCCTCTATGTTCTCTCCCCACAGGGAGAAATGGGGAACATAGGGCCGCTCGGTCCGCCAGGGGGTGATGGCCTAAAGGTACATTCTGACTTGTGTGAAAAACTGGCATTCATAAAATGTCTCTAGATCAGCACTCCTACTCTGAGACACTACAAACGAGCCCTGGTGTCAGTTTTAACACCATAGAAAAACAACATACTGACAGTTTTGGCAACATTCCAGAAATATGACGTTGCCTAAAATACTCTGCTGTAAGTAGTAGATGGGCTGTGACAGACGTATGTTTTACAGGGTAGTCAGGGTCCTGTTGGGGTGCCAGGACAGACAGACTGACTAACTGTATATTTTACAGGGTAGTCTGGGTCCTGTTGGGGTGCCAGGACAGACAGACTGACTAACTGTATATTTTACAGGGTAGTCTGGGTCCTGTTGGGGTACCAGGACAGGCGGGTCCAAAGGGAGATCAGGTAAAACAACACTATCTCAACACACCGTTCCTCTCAAAACATCTATAGCAAGAACTCTCTATGATAACACCATATCCACTAGTGACAATTGCCAAAAGCCATGATGAGGCTCATCAATCTAAAGTGTTCTATCAGAGTTTTGGTTTCTTTGTCTTTCTGAAAAGATTGATTGATCACTTTTCATTATCTATTATTTCCCACCAGGGGAATATTGGACCATCCGGGCCAAGAGGAACACCTGGGATGCCAGGACTACCTGTAAGTCCCCTTTCTGGATCATCTCAGAAATATATTCTCAAGTCCTTTTAAATCTTCACACATTTTACATTTACATTTTAGTCATTTAGCAGACGCTCTTATCCAGAGCGACTTACAGGAGCAATTAGGGTTAAGTGCCTTGCTCAAGGGTACATCAACAGATTTTTCACCTAGTTGGCTCGGGTACTGGCACAACGCTACCTGCCGCCCAAATGGCACCCTATTCCTTATGTAGTTCACTACTTTGGTCAAAAGTAGTGCACTATATACAGTATGGAATAGGGTGCCATTTGGGGCACAGCCAAAGTGAAATCATAGTTCTTGCGAGGACAAACGAGCACTAGACCACAAAGTCCATCTTTCAGCCACGTAGCTTAACAACCCCCCTGTCTATTAACCATCAAGACGAAGACTCTATGATTGCTTCATCGAGATGTTATTATGATGATAAGGATCATGTCTCAAATTCCTTTTGAATTGCAGACTGTCTTAAGTAAGACTCTGTGATCACGAGTCCATTTCCTTATTATCACCAGACTGTCCTGCCATTCTGCCATTCTCTCCGGGTTTAGCTGTAGATTATTACTCTTTTCAACTCGTGGCCATTGAAGACGCCATTGCCTCGGCTCTTAAAAGCAGTGAAGCTGTAGCTAATGTGATCTTAATGCAGTGAGTAAGAGGGCATTGAAAGGTTGAAACAGCTGTTAGTGCAGAGCTGTGTGCTTCAGAACTGATATTCAAACTCATCTCCTTTTATTCTCTCTTCCTCTGTAGGGTTTGTTTGGAGAGAAGGTATGATATAACATTTTATTTTCTTGTCTTTTCAAATCATACACACATTATCTTCTTTCAAAACCAAACCCCATTTAGAGTTGTGTGTTAGCTTTGTCTCACAGTGTCTAGATTGAAAGCAAACATTCACAACCACATCATGTCATCACACTGGAACATACAGAGGAAAGTAAAAGGATAGTGCTTCAGTGTGCATTTCCTTATCAAATTACATTTGAATATGCCATTGCAAGTATGGAATGGTATAAATCCACTCTCATCGCACTATGTTCTGTTTTTCCATAGGGTTTGAAAGGTTTTGAGGGATTTCCTGGGCAACCTGGGACGAGAGGCCTGCCGGTAAGTGACACTGATTTCATATGCATCGGTCCATTGACCTCAGAGACTCAATACCATTGCATCCATTACACAGCACTTGAGGTTGCAAAATTCCGGTTACTTTCTCAAAATTCCCAAGTTTTCCAGAAATCCTGGTTGGAAGATTCCCCGATTTCCTGCATATTACCACCTGATTGTAGGAATATTCCAAGCAGGATATCTGGAAAACCTGGGAATTTTGGGAAAGTTACTAGAATTTTCCAACCCTAGTTCCACTCTTCTGTTGCATTTGTTTCAGGGGGCACCTGGACTCCCAGGACTTCCAGGTCCCTCAGTGAACATGACCCTTACTCAACTCAAGGCAAGTCATTTATGATCAGCGAGTAGGTCTGTGTCCCAAATGGTACCCTATTCCCTACCAAGTGCACTACTTTTGGGATGAAGATTTAATAGGCCATTAGATGAACTGTTGGAAGGAATAACTCCATAATGATCATATTATTCTCATCACCATTGTAGGACCTTAAGTACCTGTCAGATAAGCCCAACTACCCTCTGATCCAGACCCTGCTGGACTCTCTGCACCAGGACCTGAGGCTGCTGGTGGACCCCCCTGATGGCAGCAAGGAGCACCCTGCCACCACCTGCATGGAGCTGTGGCTCTGCCACCCCGACTACGCCAGCGGTCAGAAACCCTCTGTCTATACCAGTACTGTATATCTATAACCCAAAGCCCTTTGTGCTACAATAAAGGCTCATAAGAATGGCCACAGCATCCTAATCTCAGGACTCCCAAGTTTTCAATGCAAATTAGAAGCTCCGTTATCAAATAGCCCATATTGTGAAGTAAATAAAGACAATGTTATCTATTGTATGGCTAGTTCTCAGAGAAAGATCTCTTAGCTCTTAACACTAGATATATATAATGGCGTCAGAGGGGATGGCTGCCGTTTTACGGGCTCCTAACCAATTGTGCTATTTAGTGTTTTTTTTCGCATTGTTTGTAACTTATTCTGTACTTAATGTTGCTGCTACCGTCTCTTATGACCGAAAACAGCTTCTGGATATCAGAACAGTGAATACTCTCCTCCAACTGGACAAAGATTTTTTCTTTAATGAGTCTGACGCGAAGGATATACTGTTTCTCCCGGACCAGTATATCCTTTGTGTTATAAGAAATCCCGCTATGCCCTCAGACTAACCATCAAACAGGCAAAGCAACAATACAGGACTAAGATTGAATCCTACTACACTGGCTCTGACGCTCGTCGGATGTGGCAAGTGTCTTCACTGACATTGTCAACCGCTCCCTGACCGAGTCTTTAATACCTACATGTTTCAAGCAGACCACCATAGTCCCTGTGTCCAAGAAAGCGAAGGTAACCAACCTAAATGACTACTGCCCCGTAGCACTCACGTCGGTAGCCATTAAGTGCTTTGAAAGGCTGGTCATGGCTCACATCAACACCATCATCCCGGAAACCCTAGACCCACTCCAATTCGCATACCGCCCCAACAGATCCACAGATGACACAATCTCAATCGCACTCCACACTGCCCTTTCCCACCTGGACAAAAGGAACACCTATGTGAGAATGCTGTTCATTGACCACAGCTCAGCATTCAACACCATAGTGCCCAAAAAGCTCATCACTAAGCTAAGGACCCTGGGACTAAACACCTCCCTCTGCAACTGGATCCTGGACTTCCTGACGGGCCACCCCCAGGTGGGAAGGGTAAGCAACAACACATCTGCCACGCTGATCTTCAACATGGGGGCCCCTCAGGGGTGCGTGCTCAGTCCCCTCCTGTACTCCCTGTTCACCCACCACTGTGTGGCCAAGCACGCATCCAACACCATCATTAAGTTTGCTGACGACACAACAGGGGTAGGCCTGATCACTGACAACGATGATACAGCCTATAGGGAGGAGGTCAGAGACCTGGAAGTGTGGTCCCAGGACAACAACCTCTCCCTCAACGTGAGCAAGACAATGGAGCTGATCGTGGACTACAGGAAAAGGAGGGCCGAACACTCCCCCATTCAAATCGACGGGGCTGTAGTGGAGCGGGTAGAGAGTTTCAAGTTCCTTGGTGTCCACATCACCAACAAACGTATCATGGTCCAAACACACCAAGACAGTCGTGAAGAGGGCACGACAATGCCTTTTCCCCTCAGGAGAATGAAAAGATTTGGCTTGGGTCCCCAGATCCTCAAAAAGTTCTACAGCTGCACCATCGAGAGCATCCTGACCGGTTGCATCACCGCCTGGTATGGGAACTGCTCGGCATCCGACCATAAGGCGCTACAGAGGGTAGTGCGTACGGCCTAGTACATCACTGGGGCCAAGCTTCCTGCCATCCAGGACCTATGTACTAGGCGGTGTCAGAGGAAGGCCCAGAAAATTGTCAAAGACTCCAGTCACCCAGGTCATAGACTGTTCTCTCTGCTACCGCACGGCAAGCGGTACCGGAGTGCCAAGTCTAGGTCCAAAAGGCTCCTTAACAGCTTCTACCCCCAAGCCATAAGACTGCTGAACAATTAATCAAAGCCACCCAGACTATTTGCATTGACACCCCCCCCCTTGTTTTTACACTGCTGTTACTCTCTGTTTATTATCTATGCATAGTCACTTTACCCCTACCTACTTTACCCCTACCTACATGTACAAATTACCTTGACTAACCTGTACCCCCACACATTGACTCGGTACCGGTACCCCCTGTATATAGCCTCGTTATTGTTATTTTATTGTGTTACTTTTTATTTGATTTTTTACTTTAGTTTATTTAGTAAATTTTTTCTTAACTCTATTTTCTTAAAACTGCATTGTTGGTTAAGGGCTTGTATGTAAGCATTTCACAGTAAGGTCTACACGTGTTGTATTCGGCGCATGTGACAAATAACATTTGAATTGATTTTATTTCATTTAGAACCGCTGGGCCTTTCAGCCAATAAGTACCCGCTAGAGAATATGTCCCTGCAAGTCAAATCATATGAAAACTAGTGAATATACAGGAATGTTTCAGGTCAGGATGAGGGTACACTAACTCTGAGGTTATGGTTGCTGTCTGTCTGTACAGGGATGTATTACATTGACCCCAACCAGGGCAGCCCCAACGATGCTCTCCTGGCCTACTGCAACTTCTCTGGCACAGCCGCACAGACCTGCCTTCACCCCCGAGACGCCCAGGTAGACAACAACATCATCAGTACCCCACACACCTCACCTCTCACCCTCACACCTCTCTATCTATCCCTCAGTGGGGATGCTCCTGCAATACCAAATGCAGCAGGTGGCTACAGAATAATGAGATGCTGTCTGGACTAGCGGAGAACAAATCCATTTATAACAAGAATCCAATTGATTTTTTTGCCTTTGAGCTAAATGCTATTATCAAGGACTGTGAACAGACACATTTGTAAGTGATTTGCCTCCAGATATCAGTGTTAACTTTTTAGAATTCATGACATCAAGCATTGTGTGTCTGACAATTGAAACCTAATGTCCACAATCAAATTCATACTTAATACCCATACTCATAATACATAATCATAATGGTTTCTACCTGTAGATGACCATGAAGGCGTGGCTAAAGGATTCCGAGACAAATAGCTCGTTCCAATGGCTCAGCAAGCTGGAACAAGGATTCCAGGTTGACTGTTTTCTCTTTCATTCTATCATTCTCTATAACTCTCTCATTCTCCTCTTTGATGCGCCCTCTTCCTCAGCCTGTCATGCTCTCTCTCCAGTGTCAACTATTCTCTGAACATCCCAATTCATAGTTAGGTCAATTCAATTGAAAATGCATAAATGGGCTGTTTTCCATTTGTACTGGTGTGTCTTAGACTGTCATAGCAGAGGTATAAAGCATAATTGTTCACAAACAACCCCTCCGTCTCCCCTGTCCACTGGCAGTTCTATTACCCAGGGGCCAATGTGGTTCAGATGCGTTTCCTGAGGTTGCAGAGTTGGAAAGCCGTGCAAAGGATCATCTACTCCTGCCACCCGGGACACAGGCTGGGCCACACAGACAGAGAGGTCAAGTTCCTGGCAGACACAAGGAGGCAGAGTTACTTGGGAGCACTTAAAGACTGCATGGTACATTGATTTTGATGCAATAGACAAAAATGTAATTAAATATTTCACCCATTGGTAAAAGTAACTGTATCATCAAAGAGATACAATATCTATATATCAAGCATGAAAGACATCTGTTTGCAGGATTGCTGATGCTTATCCCAAGCCAACTGTGTTGATGATTCAATCGTGTTACTGATTCATCTGTGTTACTGATTCAACTGTATTAGTGATTCAAATGTGTTACTGATTCAACTGTTTCTGATTCACTGTGTTAATGCTTCGCTGTGTTTCTATGTTTGTGTTGTGGCAGCCTGGAGAAGAGGTGGACTCGCTGGAGCCGCGGGAGTCTGTGTTTGAGTTTGAGGACCTCAACCTGCTTCCTGTGAGAGATGTGGCTGTCTTCGGGGGTGGAAACGTCACACATGAGTTTGGCTTCACCATCGGGCCCGTCTGTTTCAGCTAGAGAGGGAGAGAGGGGGCCCTTATGCTCCTTTTCCACTCGCTTGGACTCACAGAGCCAGGATAAGAGCCTGTGTTCAGGACCCCAAGACAACTAGAGAACAAGAGGACAAAGGGAATCGCTCCACCATTTTGTGAGGGCATCACTCCTCTTTCCATCTGATATTTTTGGTGGAGAACATCGATTAATTCTCTTGTCGACTGGCTCCACATAAATGACTCTTTGAGAGGGCATCAATTTCCACAGGCTCAAATACTTCCTGACAATTGTATTTTTGTTTACAGAGACGTTTATCGTGTAATGAATAATTTATATAATGTTGTTTTGATTTCTATATATAATGGTTCTTTTGAATCTTTTTCAAAAAACATTTTAGCAGCAGTTTATTACATTTTACATTTTAGTCATTTAGCAGACGCTCTTATCCAGAGCGACTTACAGTTAGTTAGTGCATACATTTTTTCATACTGGTCCCCCGTGGGAATCGAACCCACAACCCTGGCGTTGCAAGCGCCATGCTCTACCAACTGAGCTACATGGGACTATGATGTTGTAAAGCCTTCCATTATAGCCAACAACCTATTTAGAATACAGATGAAGGATCTTAATTTGATCACTTTTTTGTTGATGAGAATTTTCCTGCACAGCAGGAAATGGGAAACTTTTAGTGTATTCGAGGTTAAAAAAGGCTTCTAAAGTTTGTAATTTCCATTTGAAAATCCCTGACTTTATTTGCCATAACAAAAAAATTATCAAAAAATGTCCATTAATTATAATCCACATTTCCTGTTGATGCAGGATTATTTTCCTGCTGTAGCAAACTGGCTCGAATTAAGATCCTACATATGTATGAACAGTCCTATGCGAGAATGGTCTGTTTTGTATCCGATGCAGTGGATTCAACCTGTCAACAATGTGTTCCATTTGGACACAGCTAATGTTGTCTTATGGGTCATCATTGACCTTTCCAAAAGTGCTCACTGAAAAACCACTGCTTGTACTTGAGGTGCCCAAAAAACTTGCTGTTGAGTTGTTGAGCTTGTTTCTTTAAATTAGATAATAACCAATCGGTTCTAAAACCCTGATCTCTTGTAATTAACCTATTCCCTCTCTGTTGGCAGTGATTGGGGCAAGAAACCTTATTTCAGCCATGCTTGACATTTGTACAGTTACTGGCCTATTTCTTATTTGTAAAAATCATGTACCGCATACTGTCAGTGCTTGTTTCAGCTCATTCTTATGGTATAGTCTCAGGTACAGTCTTGATATTCAACACAGACACTGATGTGCACACTACGTGATGTGTATTATTAAAAACATAACAAATTTGACATGTTTTAAATCTGTTTCAGGTATTCTAATAAAGGGGCATTATGTTGGGCTGCTGGCTCTCCTGCCCAAGCACTTTAGCACTGAGCAATCGCTTTCCGAGTCCTCTCTTTGTTCCAAAAATTAAGTGCTGAGGCTCAAAGTAAAGCAGCATACCCTGTAGCTGCTCAGCAAAGCTAGGATTGCTCAAGAGGTGGTTTCATTGGCCTGTGTTCACAAAACTGATCAAGGATCAGTTTTGCCTTTTAGATCATAATTATATGGATTTTGGGACCTGATCCTAGAGCAGCACTCCTACTCTGAGACTGTGAATACGGGCCATTGAGAGCAGTGCATTACATTTTTTCTGTCATAGAGCAATTCAGTACTGTAGTGGTCTGTCTCTATTTGTAACGGCCAACCAACGGACAGGGAATTCAGGAAGGTCTCAGGGAGCATTCAGTCTTAGCATGCAGTAGCTTGCATAAAGGAATATGTATAATGTTCAGTCTTATAAGTACTCATTCCCCAATCAGTAGCCACCTCCCATAACAAACTCCAGGAAGAACATTCCAAGCATTGCATATAGACATTTTTCGTAAAAGGTTAGACACAATTCTCTCTTATGGCGTACAAGAAGACCACAGTGTCCTTTCTAGTATAAGGCTTATTCTCTAAATGTTGTCAGCGAACACACTTGGATCACTGATAGGTAGGGGGGATAGGTAGGTGTAAGCATTTCACGGTAAGGTCTACACCTGTATTCGGCGCGTGTAACAAATAAGATTTGATTTGATTTGATTTCTCAGGCTCCTGCAGCTGTGGGTGTTTTTGTGAACAATGTTCAGTTTTTTTTTTAGAAAGTCTATGTATTAGTCATTTATCCTTTTTTTTTTATATCCTAAACACATGCAATTAGTAGCCTAACATCAACATTCAAAATGATTGCCTTAGCTGGCTGAGACTGATCATTGGTGCTTTTTTAGTTATTGTTTTGTACAAATCCTCATCATTTGATATTCTGTTATTATTGTCTTGAAATTATATGCTGGACATTTTTATACCTGTGTATAATTCAGCATCTCATTCAAAGAAATGTATTAGCTGAATAAAAAAATTCACATAACAGTATTCTGTACTTTCATATTGTATCAACTATAGTCCAAATGACTAGAGGTTTATTTAAAAGAAACGGTTTCTTGATGTAAAAAGGTTAATGATGCTTAGTCTCCCTAGGCAGACCGGTTGCCTCCCACAATGTAAACAATGTTTCAGTTGCTATAGGTCTAGGATTTCCAAGACTAGTTGGCGCTTTGTTCAATCTCAGGAAGTATGGGCAAAGACAGTACAGTATGTTAGTATGGGTTAACGCACGCGCAACCAATGATGACGCGGCCTCGAGTCATGTGACCCACACTGAACTGTCACTGGTGAGCTGTCTTTATGAGGATGCAGCTGCTGCTAACCTACCATTTTCAACAGTTGAGGTTAGTAAAATCTACTACACTGGGTACCCGAACCTAGCTAAACGTTGGTCTTTGCAAAACCGTCCACTGTTTGGAGGTAAACGAAAAGGAAGAAAGAGAGGTAACGTTAGCTAACAAGCTAGCTTGCCATGTTGTTACTGGAAAAATGAAAGGTATTCTCTCTCTCTTCACTTGCGAGAAATGTGTATCAGTTTTCAACAGTAACGTTAAAAGTCAACAATTGGATAGCTAGCAAGGAGCAAATATATTATGTTGTAGGTTATAGGATAGCCAGCTAGTTTTCAGTGACAAGGACAGAGGACAGCTACCTGGTTACAACGGGAAAGGGTAAGCTTATGGGGGAGTTTGAGTGACATACTGTACAGTGCCTTCAGAAAGTATTCATACCCCTTTAGTTATTCCACATGTTGTTTTGTTCCAACCTGAATTCAAAATGGATTCAATTGATTTTCTCTCACCCATCTACACAGAATACCCCATAATGACAAAGTGAAAATATGTTTTTAGAAATTTTAGCAAATGTATTTGAAAAGGAAATACATTTACATAAGTATTCAGTCAATACTTTGTCATTGTAGAAGCACCTTTGGCAGCTGTTACAGCTGTAAAATTCTAAGAGCTTTCCACACTTGGATTGTGCAACATTTGGCCATTTATTATTTCTTCAAGCTCTGTCAAATTTTTGTTGTTGATCATTGCTAGACAACCATTTTCAGGTCTTGCCATATATTTTTAAGTAGATTTAAGTCAAAACTGTAACTCGGCCACTCAGGAACATTCACTGTCTTCTTGGTAAGCAACTCCAGTGTATATTTGGCCTTGTGTTTTAGGTTATTTTCCTGCTTAAAGGTGAATTAATCTGCCAGTGTCTGGTGGAAAGCAGCCTGAACCAGGTTTTCCTCTAGGATTTTGCCTGTGCTTAGCTCCATTCCATTTTATTTCATCCTGAAAAACTCCCCAGTCCTTAACGATTACAAGCATACCCATAACATGATGCAGCCAGCACTATGCTTGAAAATATGGAAAGTGATACTCAGTAATGTGTTGTATTGGATTTGCCCCAAAAATAACACTTTGTATTCAGGACAAAAAGTGAATTGCTTTGCCACATTTTTTTTTGTATTACTGTAGTGCCTTGTTGCAAACAGGATGCATGTTTTGGAATATTTTTATTCTGTACAAGCTTCCTTCTTTTCACTTTGTCAATTAGGTTAGTATTGTGGTGTAATTACAATGTACAGCCTCAGTTTTCTCCTATCGCAGCCATTAAACTGTAACTGTTTTAAAGTCACCATTGGCGTCATGGTGAAATCCCTGAGCGGTTTAATTCCTATCCTGCAACTGAGTTAGGAAGGACGCCTGTATCTTTGTAGTGACTGGGTTTATTGATACACCATCCAAAGTGTAATTAATAACTTCACCATGCTCAAAGGGATATATAATGTCTGCTTTTTTTCATTTTTAGAAACCTACCAATAGGTGCCCTTCTTTGCGAGGCATTGGAAAACCTCCCTGGTCTTTGGTTGAATCTGTGTTTGAAATATACTGCTCGAATGAGGGACCTTACAGATAACTGTATGTGTGGGCATAGCCGCGGGAAGATGTTTGGGGGTGGGGATGCTGTGATTTTTATTTTGCCCACGGCTATATTGGTCCGTTCATACAGGACTAGTAAAGGCCCATTATTGCCCATGCTATAGACGGCTATATTGGTCCGCTAAAAGCCAATTTATGCTTGATCCGAAAATGTAGTCGGAGGCTTTGTATGGAGGGTGTGACAGAATTGCGGCGCCTTCAGAGGCACGCAGAGGCCAAATTGAGCTCCGTACTGCATCGCTGTACGCCTCCCAAATTTTGTAACAATGCAGAGGGCTCCGTATAGCTCCACATTGTCATGATTGGTTGACGGTAGTTGGGGGCGGGAGGTCCTGTATAAACACAAACTCACTTCCTTGACAACTTCCTTCACAACAGCTCTGCACTGCTCCGTGAAGCGTAAGAAGTATGAATGCCCTAACTTCTGCAGAGGCCATATCAACGTAAATGCTGCATGGTCAATGCAGCTATTGGATTGACCATGCAGCGCCTTTAACACAGGACTAGTAAAGGCCCAGTGCACAACTTTTGGGAGAAAAAAAAGTATTAATATTTATTTTCTTTATTCTGATTTTTCAGGGGGTGCTGCAGCACCCTCAGCACCCCTACGTCCTGCAGCTATGTGTGTGTGGGGTACAGAGATGAGGTAGTCATTCAAAAATCAGGTTAAACACTATTATTGCACACACAGTGAGTCCATGCAACTTATTATGGGACTTGTTAAGCACATTTTAAACTTATTTAGGCTTGCCATAACAAAGGGGTTGAATACTTATTGACTCAAGACATTTCAGCTTTTGATTTTTTATGAATTTGCAAAAATTTAGAAAAACATAATTCCACTTTGACATTATGGGGTATTGTGTGTAGGGGAGTGACACAAAAATCTCCATGTAATCCATTTTAAATTCAGGCTGTAACACAACAAAATGTGGAAAAGTGATGCATGCATATGTATTCACCCCCTTTGCTATGAAGCCTGGTGCAACCAATTACCTTCAGAAGTCACATAATTAGTTAAATAAAGTCCACCTGTGTGCAATCTAAGTGTCACATGATCTGTCACATTATCTCAGTATATATACACCTGTTCTGAAAGGCCCCAGAGTCTGCAACACCTCTAAGCAAGGGGCACCACCAAGCAAGTGGCACCATGAAGACCAAGGAGCTCTCCAAACAGGTCAGGGACAAAGTTGTGGAGGGTACAGATCAGGGTTGGGTTATAAAAAAATATCAGGAACTTTGAACATCCCACGGAGCACCATTAAAGCCATTATAAAAAAATTGATAGAATATGTCACCACAATAAACCTGCCAAGAGAGGGCCGCCCACCAAAACTCACAGACCAGGCAAGGACGGCATTAATCAGAGAGGCAACAAAGAGACCAAAGGTAACCCTGAAGGAGCTGCAAAGCTCCACAGCGGAGATTGGAGTATCTGTCCATAGGACCACTTTAAGCCATACACTCCACAGAGCTGGGCTTTACGGAAGAGTGGCCAGAAAAAAAGCCATTGCTTAAAGAAAAAAATAAGCAAACACGTTTGGTGTTCACCAAAAGGCATGTGGGAGACTCCCCAAACATATGGAAGAAGGTACTCTGGTCAGATGAGACTAAAGTTGAGCTTTTTGGCCATCAAGGAAAACGCTATGTCTGGCGCAAACCCAACACCTCTCATCACACGGAGAACACCATCCCCACAGTGAAGCAAGGTGGTGGCAGCATCATGCTGTGGTGGATGTTTTTCATCGGCAGGGACTGGGAAACTGGTCAGAATTGAAGGAATGATGGATGGCACTAAATACAGGGAAATTCTTGAGGGAAACCTGTTTAATTATGCGAATAGTTATGCACGCTCAAGTTTTCTGTTTTTTTGTGTTATTTCTTGTTTGTTTCACCCAAAAAATATTTTGCATCTTCAAAGTGGTAGGTATGTTGTGTAAATCAAATGATACAAACCCCCAAAAAATCAATTTTAATTCCAGGTTGTAAGGCAACAAAATAGGAAAAATGCCAAGGGGGGTGAATATTTCGCAAGCCACTGTACTTTTTGAAGGCGCTGTAGCTATAGCTAGCTAGCTAGCTGCAAAGTCAGCCAGCCAAATAGCTATGATTCATATAACTTCTAGCTATAATTCTTAACTCCAAAGACAAGGCAAATTGTAAAAAGCCTTGTCTTTTGGAGTTATGAATCATGCCAGCCAACTAACTAATGTTAGTCAAACATTTAGCTAGCCTTTTTTCTGAACAGTTCAGTTGCTATCTAACTGGTCTTGATGTGTTAATTACTCATTACTTAATTACTACTCTTAATTCAAGTAATGTTAGCTGTCAATAAAAAGCCACCTTGCAAATAGTTACAGTTAGTTTAATGGGTCAAAATGAAGTCAATTATTCCTAAATTATTTCCTTCTCTTCCCCATCCCCTCAGTCCAGCGTCTATGGCCTATGACTGTACCATTCAGCTGGAGAGATGTACCCCCCATCCAGAAAGGACTTCATCGCTCTGACCCTCAGTGACCAACACAGCCGCAGCTACAACAACGGAAAGCACCGCCGCCAGTCCTGCTGGAGGGTGAGTATTATTTATATAAAACCCTTGTCCTACAGCAGTGGTCTCCAAGGCTTTCCTAGTCAATCACCAAACATTTCTGTAAAAACCCAACGATAAATCTTTGCTTTCCTATTTGATACTGAGAGATTTAAAAATGTTTAAAACCATGACTAGAGAGCATCTCAACGAATACAGCAAAGAGCTGCTGTTTTTATGTGTAAGTTCATGTTTAAGTTGTTATTCAGCACTGTCAACACTTTGTTCAACACTTTTATAAGCCATAACATTTGCGTTCTCCCTACTTCCACACGCAATGAATGAGTACAGCAAAGTGTTACGATAAGCTTGCGTTGTTATTATTAGCGGATTGTGTCATTTTTAATATCTAGGAATATTTCACTTTCTCTGGTCATAGGAGTAAGCCTCACTGCTGCTCCCTCCCTCCCCTCAGACTGACCATCAAATGCAGGTCATCAATCCTGTAAAAAAAAAAAAAAAAATTGATTACGCTCACTCAGCTGTGCCTCACAAGTAATACAAAATGGTCTGAGAACAACATTGGCAAAGCAATTCAAGCATAGCCAATATGCAGTGAGAATGTATTGGGCCTACAGCCAACTGCACAAACCTCATTGCTACAGAACTGTTTTTAATTGTTTAATGTTTCATAGGCTTAAGTTTTTTAAGTCATGTAAAAAAAAAAAAAGAGCGGTAGAAAAAAAAAATACTAAAAACTGAGCGGTAGATCTCAATTTGCATTTTAACTCAGAAAGTGATCTTGACTCAGAAAAAGTTGGTGAACACTGTCCTACAGCCACACACCTGTCAAAACTCTCACAACAGTACTGTGAACTGGGGCCATATGTATCAAGCGACTCAGAGTAAGAGTGCTGATCTAGGATCAGCTACCCCCTGTCTATTGAATCTTATTCAGGGTGCTCTAAAAGGCTAAACTGATCCTAAATCAGCACTTCTACTCAGAGAAGCTTGAGACATACGGCCCCAGGCAATATGCAAAAGCATAGCAGTCATGAATGTGAGGAGTAGTGCTCATGGTAGTTTTCATTGGTATAGGGAAGATTAGGCAGCGTCTTCTTGGGTATTGTTTTATTTAGATAGATTCCAGTGGCAAAGCCTCTCTTGAGACAATGATGCATTGTTTTCCATCATGGTTCACTGATGATTGCTCAGATAGGCATTCGTGGCTCAGCACAGGTATTAATTATGCTAGGTGGCCAGCCTGTGAGAGTAGCTTGTTGTGCCTCTAGCTATTTTTGTTGTCTCTAGCCTCACTGCTTGCTCTCTCCCTGGTTAGATCAGTATGTGAGGTAGTGGAAAAACAACCATCTAGAGATGTTGGAGTTGTAGCAGGCAAGTAACACAATAGCTATCACAGTGTCTGTCAAAAGCTTTTGTCCCTCTTTAATGGTGATCTGGTATGGGGAAATGAGCTGGGGTCCTACTGTCGTTTGAATTGAGAGATTGCTTTTGAGTGCTTCTTTTCCTCTTCTCTATAGAAGTGGAAGCAGCTGTCTCGGCTGCAGCGCAGTCTCATCCTCTTCCTGCTGGCTCTGCTGCTGATATGTGGACTGCTCTTCTACCCCAGCTTCTCAGAGCAATGGAGAGGTAGGCCTCCTTCACCACACTCACTGGCTGTTAGATAAAGAAAGCTGGGGAGTATTTAGTATTTGTATGCCGCTGTGGATGTTTATTTATTTAACCCCTATTTTACCAGTTAAGTTGACTGAGAACACTTTCTAATGTACAGCAATGACCTGGGGAATAGTTACAGGGGAGAGGAGGGGGATGAATGAGCCAATTGGAAGCAGGGAATGATTAGGTGGCCATGATGACATGAGGGCCAGATTGGGAATTTAGCCACGACACCGGAGTTAACACCCCTACTCTTACGATAAATGCCATGGGATCTTTAGTGACCACAGAGAGTACAAAGCGCAGGATCCTGTGCTTTGTGTTGCTGTGTATTGATGTCTGTGTTGTCATGTGTTTGTGTGCGCTCAGTCGTGTCGGACAGGGCTGTAAGGGAGGACTGGGATGGAGACTGGGAAAGAGGCCTGAAACCTGTCCCTCCAGGGGTCAACCCTGTGGCTGGCCCAGCCATCGGCCAAGCTGGAGGTGCGGCTGTGGGCCTGGCGGGTGTAGCGGTCGGTCCAGAGCTGGGTCCAGCAGTGGGTCCAGGACTCATACCAGAGGTCATCCCAAAAGTCCCCTCTCTACCCAAACCCCTAGCCAAGGTCAGGACCAGTCTGGCTATTGTACTAAATTATCAGTTTTGATTGGTTTTATGTTTAATTAAACCTAACAACCATTCAAGTGATTCTGGGTCCAAGAACAGACAGTGAAGCAACTGTTTTGGCTGTCCTTCAGCGCCTTTGTCAGAACATGCTGTAATCTATTGTAATTAACTGTGTTTACCTACGTAGAAGAGACCATTCCCAAACAAGAGAGGACCTCCAAGCCTGCAGAAGGAGTGGAATGTATCAGATTCACTGGTAAAACCAGTGGAGAAAGCTGAAGAGGAAGAGCAGGGAGAGAAGCCACTTGTCAGGTAAAACCCTATTTGGTATTTTATTAGGATCCCCATTAGCTTTTGTGAAAGCAGCAGCTCAAGGACAGAACTACATCAATTTTAAAAAGGCACACGTAGCCTACATATCAATACATACACACAAACTATCTAGGTCAAATACGGGAGAGGCATTGTGCCGTGAGGTGTTGCTTTTTCTGTTTTTTGAAACCAGGTTTGCTGTTCATTTGAGCAATATGAGATGGAACGGAGTTTCATGCAATGATGGCTCTATATAATACTGTACACTTTCTTGAATTTGTTCTGGATTTGGGGACTGTGAAAAGCCCCCTGGTGGCATGTCTGGTGGGGTAAGTGTGTTTGTCAGAGCTGTGTGTAAGTTGACTCTGTAAACAATTTGGGATTTTCAACACATTCATGTTTCTTATAAAAAGAAGAAGTGATGCAGTCAGTCTCTCCTCAACGCTTAGCCAAGAGAAACTGGCATTCATAGTATTTATATCAGCCCTCTGATTACAATGAAGAGCAAGACGTGCCACTCTGTTCTTGGTCAGCTGCAGCTTAACTAGGTATTTCCTTGCAGCGCTTGCCCACGACTGGAAAATAATCAAGATAAGACAAAACAAGAGCCTGCAGGACTTGCATTTTGGAGTGTGGTGTCAAGAAAGCAGAGCATCTCTTTATTACTGACAGACCTCTCCCCATCTTTACAACCATTGAATCTATAGTATATGTTTTGACCATGGCCGTTTAGAATCTAAGGTAACACAAGTAATTTAGTCTCCTCAACTTGCTCAACAGCCACACCATTCATTACCAGATTCTGCTGAGGTGTAGAACTAAGGGATGGATTTTTACCAAATACAATGCTCTTAGTTTTGGAGATGTTCAGGACCAGTTTAGTAATGGCTACCCATTACAAAAAAGACATCAACTCTTTGTTAAGGGTTTCAGTGACTTCATTAGCTGTGGTTGCTGATGCATATATGGTTGAATCATCAGCATACATGGACACACATGCTTTGTTTATAATGCCAGTTGCAGGTCATTGGTAAAAATAGAAAAGAGTAGAGTGCCTAGAGGGCTGCCCTGCAGTACACCACACTTTACATGTTTGACATTAGAGAAGCTTCCATTACTCTTTGAGTTATGTTAGATAGAAGCTCTTAATCCACGATATGGCAGAGATTGAAAAGCCATAACACATACGTTTTCTCAACAACAGGTTATGGTCAATAATATCAAAGGCTGCACTTAAATCTAACAGTACAGCTCCCACAATGTTCTTATTATCAATTTCTTTCATCCAATCATCAGTCATTTGTATCAGTGCAGTACATGTTGAGTGCCCTTCTCTCTAAGCATGATGAAAGTCTGTTGTTAATTTGTTTACAGAGAAATAGCATTGTATTTGGTCAAACGCAATTTTTTCCAACAGTTTGCTAAGAGCCGGCAGCAAGCTGATGGGTTTGCTGTTAGAACCAGTAAAGGCAGCTTTACCACTCTAGGGTAGCGGAATTACTTTGGCTTCCCTCCAGGCCCGAGGACAAAGACTTTCCTCTAGGCTCAGATTAAAGATATGACAGATAGGAGTGGCTATAGAGTCAGCTACCATCCTCATTAGCTTTCCATCTAAGTTGTCAATGCCAGGAGGTTTGTCATTATTGATCGATAACAATAATTTTTCCACCTCTCCCACACTAACTTTACAAAATTCTAACTTGCAATGCTTTTCTTTCATTATTAGTTTTTTTATGCTTGAGTACGATGGCTCATTGTTCATTGTTGGCATTTCCTGCCTAAGTTTGCCTGCTTTACCCATGAAGTAATCATTAAAATAATTGGCAACATCAAATGGTTTTGTGATGAATAAGCCATCTGATTCAATGAAAGATGGAGTTTAATTTGTCTTTCTGCCCATCATTTCATTTAAAGTACTCCAAAGTTTTTTTTCCATCATTCTTTATATCATTGATCTTGGCTTCATAATACAGTTTCTTCTTCTTTTTGTTGAGTTTAGTCACATAATTTCTCAATTTGCAGTAAGTCAGTCAGTCAGATGTGCAGCAAGACTTATTAGCCACTCCTTTTGCCCCATCTCTTTCAACCATACAGTTTTTCAGTTCCTCATCAATCCATGGAGCCTTAACAGTTTTAACAGTCAGTTTCTTAACAGGGGCATGTTTATCAATAATTGGAAGAAGCAATTTCATAAATGAATCAAGTGCAGCGTCTGTATGCTCCTTATTAATCTTATCAGACCAACAAATATTTGTAACATCACCCACATAAGAGTCACAGTAAAATCTTATACACTATTTTAGGCCCAGCTTTTGGAACTTTGGCTTTCCTGGATATAGCCACCAGTGATCACTGCATCCAATGGGTACGGATACAGCTTTAGAACAAAGTTCTACAGTATTAGTAAAAATGTGATAGATACATGTGGATGATCTTGCTCCTGTAGTGTTTGTGAACACCCTGGTAGGTTGATTAATAACCAGAACCAGATTACAGGCACTGGTTACTGTGAGAAGCTTCCTCTTGAGTGGACAGCTTGATGAAAACCAGTCAATATTCAGGTCCCCAAGAAAGTAGACCTATCTGTTTACATCACATATTGTCATGCTTAACCACATTTGATATTGAATTCAGCTCTGTTGACCAATCAGGGTCATTCTGCAGTAATACTGTTATTACTATTTGTTTACAGTTTCATATCCTTTATAACTTGTGTGTTGTGTGTTTCATGCATGTAGCTGGCGACGGGCCATGATCGAGGCGGACCAGGCTACAGAACCCCCACCCTCTGCCCATGAGAAGGATGCAGCTGTGCCCGCTGTACCAGTCAACCCTGAAGACGCTGCCCCACTGGCACCAGGTAAGTCTCTGCCACACGCACCATCTCATACCCTCAACCATACCGCACACCCTCACGTACTCCATAGCTTGACCAGTGTTGTGGTTTTGGCTTCACAAATATACACGTTTTTTTGTGTGTGCTTTATAGAGTAAAAGTGTTTACTGTGTGTAGTTTCAGTGAAGCCTGTGGACAGGCTGGAAACAGTGCGAGAGGCCTTTAGGCATGCATGGAAGGGCTATAAGGAGTTTGCCTGGGGTCATGATGAACTCAAGCCCGTTTCTAAGTCCTACGGCGAGTGGTTTGGCCTGGGGCTGACTATCATTGATGCTCTGGACACCATGTGGATCCTGGGACTGAAAGAAGGTAGCTAGGCCTCCACACACACATACACCCCACTCTCTCCTCTCTCTCTCTCTCTCTCTCTCTCTCTCTCTCTCTCTCTCTCTCTCTCTCTCTCTCTCTCTCTCTCTCTCTCTCTCTCTCTCTCTCTCTCTCTCTCTCTACTAGATGCTACTCTCTATTTGCTGCTGTGAAACAGAACCCATGGCTGAATTTCTCACAAAAAATGATCTGTATTTATATGTCTGTCTTTCTCTCTCTCTCTCATATGCAGAGTTTGAGGAGGCGAGGAAGTGGGTGGAGACTGAGTTGTCGTTCTCTAAGAATGTGGATGTGAACCTGTTTGAGAGCACCATACGGATTGTGGGAGGCCTGCTGAGCACCTACCACCTGACTGGGGATGAGATGTTCCTGGAGAAGGCTGTGAGTGACATGGGAAAGAAAGGCTAGGACAGATTGTCACAGGGCTACTAGACAAGGGTATGGTCTTTACTTTTGACTCTACCTACATCTTTTGTTTCACACTTTAATTCCCCTGTTCACTGTTTATTTGTGACTGACACATACTGTATTATCAAAGCAGGAAAAATGCTCTTCTCTTCACTTTAAGAATGAATGAGTCAGACAAGTACTTAATTCAATTAGCTAATTTACTAATGACTGTTGATGGTGATTAATAGGTATTTTCTCATCTTTCCTTCCCTTCTGCTCCTGTAGAAAGATATTGGGTTGAGGTTGATGCCTGCCTTCAAAACCCCCTCCAAGATCCCCTTCTCTGATGTGAACATTGGGAAGCACACAGCCCACCCACCTCGCTGGACATCCGACAGCACACTGGCCGAGGTCACCAGTGTCCAGCTGGAGTTCAGAGAGCTCAGCCGCCTTACCCAAGATCCGCAGTACCAGGTGAGGCCAGAGAGGGGCGCTCTGTGCCTCCTGTGGGTCATGTCGTGTTTTTTGGGTGTAGGCTACGGCTGTCAAAAATTCAATTCAACTAGGCAGACATATTGTGGTTTTTGACAAACAATGATCTCCGTTATCTGTCAACGGATGACCCCCATTGAAAAACCAACCTTGACTCAATCCGTAATTTCTGGACACAAAATCTCTGTCTGGCTGCATAGATTGAAGTTGGAGGAGTTTAACTCATTATTGCATAGGTTTGAATTTGAGAGGAAGGTTTTCCTTTGCAAAATGTTTTTTACGGTGCGCTCTAATAAATATGACCCAAGTCTTTATCAACCTGCCTGTGCCTCCCTAGGAGGTGGTGAATGAGGTGATGAGGCTGGTCCATAAGCTGCCAGGGAAACATGACGGCCTGGTGCCCATGTTCATCAACACCAACAGCGGCCAGTTCACCCACAAAGGAGTGTTCACCCTGGGGGCCCGGGCAGACAGCTACTACGAGTACCTGCTCAAACAGTGGATCCAGGGAGGCAAGACTGAACCAGAGTAAGCATCTATTTGGTTATGTTTGCAAATTCCTGGTTATCCTGGTTGGAGGATTCCAGATGTCTTGCTTATTCCCTTGATTTCTGGAACCTGGGAGTTAAAGAAATGTTGCAACTTATATTTGGTTCTATCAGATCACATGATCACATTTGCGTTGAGGAGACTTGTCTTGCAGCATTACAGATAAACTAATAGAGATGTATGGGTATGTTATGCTCAGTCTTTTGGAGGACTACCTGGAGGCGGTGGAGGGGGTAAAGAAGCACCTCCTGAGAACCACGGGCCCCAGCAGGCTGACCTTCGTAGGGGAGCTCAACCATAACCGCTTCAACCCTAAAATGGTGAGAGAGCGACTACACCAGGGGTGTCAAACTCATTTTGGCCAGGGGACTGCATTCATTCTTCAACGAGGTGCGGAGCGCCGCACTGAAAATTGGTTGTATTTCCTTGTCGTCAAAATTTGCAAAAAATTGTCCTCTATCCATTGTTTTTGGAATTTGCGATGCTACTTGACTGTCTAGCTTTTATTTCGGTGATGATTAGCGAGCTGGACACAGTCAAGAAACTGTATGAATGTAGGTTCATTATAAGTTCCACACAGTTTCGATTTGGTTTTAGTCATCTTAATGTACACTACCAATCAAAAGTTTGGACACACCTACTCATTCAAAGGTTTTTCTTTATTTTTATCAAAACTATTTTTATCAAAACTATGAAAAACACATATGGAATCATGTAGTAACCAAAAAAGTGTTAAACAAATCAAAATATATCTTAGATTTTAGATTCTTCAAATAGCCACCTTTTGCCTTGATGACAGCTTTGCACACTCTTGGCATTCTCTCATCCAGCTTCATGAGGTAGTCACCTGGAATGCATTTCAATTAGCAGGTGTGCCTTCTTAAAAGTTAATTTGTGGAATTTATTTCCTTCTTAATGCATTTGAGCCAATCAGTTGTGCTGTGACAAGGTAGGGGGGGTATACAGAAGATAGCTCTATTTGGTAAAAGACCAAGTTCATATTATGGCAAGAACAGCTCAAATAAGCAAAGAGAAACGACAGTCAAAACCATCAAGTGCTATTATGAAACGGAAACTCATGAGGACCGCCACAGGAACGGAAGACCCAGATTTACCTCTCCTGCAGAGGATAAGTTCATTAGAGTTACCAGCCTCAGAAATTGCAGCCCAAATAAATGCTTCACAGAGTTCAAGTAACAGACACATCTCAACATCAACTGTTCAGAGGGGGCTGTGTGAATCAGGCCTTCATGGTGGAATTGCTGCAAAGAAACAACTACTAAAGGACACCAATAAGAAGAAGAGACCTGCTTGGGCCAAGAAACACGAGCAATGGACATTAGACCAGTGGAAATGTGTCCTTTGGTCTGCAGTCCAAATTGGAGATTTTTGGTTCCAACCGCTGTGTCTTTGTGAGACACGGTGTGGGTGAACGGATGATCTCCGCATGTGTAGTTCCCACCGTAAAGCATGGAGGAGGAGGTGTTATGGTGTGGGGGTGCTTTACTGGTGACACTGTCTATGATTTATTTAGAATTCAAGGCACACTATCATTTGTTTTTCAACAGGACAATGACCCAACACACCTCCAGGCTGTGTAAGTGCTATTTTACCAATAAGGAGAGTGAGTAAGTGCTGTGTAAGTGCTGCATCAGATGACCTGGCCTCCACAATCCCCCAACCTCAACCCAATTGAGATGGTTTGGGATGAGTCGGACGACAGAGTGAAGGAAAAGCAGCCAATAAGTGCTCAGCATATGTGGGAACTCCTTCAAGACTGTTGTAAAAGCATTCCAGGTGAAGCTGGTTGAGAGAATGCCTAGAGTGTGCAAAGCTGTCATCAAGGCAAAGGTTGGCCATTTGAAGAATCTAAAATCTCAAATATATTTAGATTTGTTTAACACTTTTTGGGATACTACATGATTCCATATGTGTTATTTCATAGTTTTGATGTCTTCACTATTATTCTACAATGTATAGTAAAATACCCTGGAATGAGTAGGGGTGTCCAAACTATTGACTGGTACTGTATATTGAGTTATATGTGTGTACAATAAAGACTCACCACCTCTCTCTGTCTCTCTCTCTCTCCCCCCCTCTTTCTCTCTGTCCTTCCCTCTCTCTCTCTCTCTCTCTCGCTCTCTCTCTATTTCTCTCTGTTCTCTGCCCTCTCTCTTTCTATGTCCTCCCCCTCTCTCTACCCTCCCTTTCAGGACCACCTGGTGTGTTTCCTGCCTGGCACTCTGGCGCTGGGTGCCCACAATGGGCTGCCAGAGGACCACATGGAGCTAGCCCTGCAGCTGATGGAGACGTGCCACCAGATGTACGTCCAGATGGAGACGGGCCTGAGCCCCGAGATCGCCCATTTCAACCTGCAGCCTTACGAGGGGCGAGACATCGACGTCAAGGTGGGTTCTACTGGGAGAATATTGGAGCATCCCAAATGGGCACCCTATTCTTTATTTAGTGCACTACATAGGGAATAGGGTGCAATTTGGGACTTAGACAATATGTGTCTGTGAGATATAGAGGGGTATTTAGCTTCTACTGTGTTTCTTTCAATCTTTGTTTACTTTGCTGCTCATCTTACAGTGAGGGAAAAAAGTATTTGATCCCCTGCTGATTTTGTACGTTTGCCCACTGACAAAGACATGATCAGTCTATAATTTTAATGGTAGGTTTATTTGAACAGTGAGAGACAGAATAACAACAAAAAAATCCAGAAAAATTAATGTCAAAAATGTTATAAATTGATTTGCATTTTAATGAGGGAAATAAGTATTTGACCCCTCTGCAAAACATGACTTAGTACTTGGTGGAAAAACCCTTGTTGGCAATCACAGAGGTCAGACGTTTCTTATAGTTGGCCACCAGGTTTGCACACATCTCAGGAGGGATTTTGTTCCACTCCTCTTTGCATATCTTCTCCAAGTCATTAAGGTTTTGATGCTAACGTTTGGCAACTCGAACCTTCAGCTCCCTCCACAGATTTCTTATGGGATTAAGGTCTGGAGACTGGCTAGGCCACTCCAGGACCTTAATGTGCTTCTTCTTGAGCCACTCCTTTCTTGCCTTGGCCGTGTGTTTTGGGTCATTGTCATGCTGGAATACCCATCCACGACCCATTTTCAATGCCCCTGCTGAGGGAAGGAGGTTCTCACCCAAGATTTGACGGTACATGGCCCCGTCCATCGTCCCTTTGATGCGATGAAGTTGTCCTGTCCCCTTAGCAGAAAAACACCCCCAAAGCATAATGTTTCCACCACCATGTTTGACGGTGGGGATGGTGTTCTTGGGGTCATAGGCAGCATTCCTCCTCTTCCGAACACGGCGAGTTGAGTTGATGCCAAAGAGCTCGATTTTGGTCTCATCTGACCACAACACTTTCACCCAGTTCTCCTCTGAATCATTCAGATGTTCATTGGCAAACTTCAGACGGCCCTGTATATGTGCTTTCTTGAGCAGGGGGACCTTGCGGGCGCTGCAGGATTTCAGTCCTTCACGGCGTAGTGTGTTACCAATTGTTTTCTTGGTGACTATGGTCCCAGCTGCCTTGAGATCATTGACAAGATCCTCCCGTGTAGTTCTGGGCTGATTCCTCACCGTTCTCATGATCATTGCAACTCCACGAGGTGAGATCTTGCATGGAGCTCCAGGCAGAGGGAGATTGACAGTTCTTTTGTGTTTCTCCATTTGCAAATAATCGCACCAACTGTTGTCACCTTCTCACCAAGCTGCTTGCCGATGGTCTTGTAGCCCATTCCAGCCTTGTGTAGGTCTACAATCTTGTCCCTGACATCCTTGGAGAGCTCTTTGGTCTTGGCCATGGTGGAGAGTTTGGAATATGATTGATTGATTGCTTCTGTGGACAGGTATCTTTTATACAGGTAACAAGCTGCGATTAGGAGCACTCCCTTTAAGTGTGCTCCTAATCTCAGCTCGTTACCTGTATAAAAGACACCTGGGAGCCAGAAATCTTTCTGATTGAGAGGGGGTCAAATACTTATTTCCCTCATTAAAATGCAAATCAATTTATAACATTTTTTGACATGCGTTTTTCTGGATTTTTTTGTTGTTATTCTGTCTCTCACTGTTCAAATAAACCTACCATTAAAATGATAGACTGATCATTTCTTTGTCAGTGGGCAAACGTACAACATCAGCAGGGGATCAAATACTTTTTTCCCTCACTGTATTTCTGTGTCTTGCACTAATCCCTGTCTAGAGATTTCGAGTGGCAGAGTAATAGGAGTCATTAGTGGCTCCAGGGTGTAATAAAGCTGAAAATATATCAGATACACAGTATTTGTTTTCTCCCTCACTGCTGGAATTAACCCTCTAAAAACTTGTTTCCCAAATACTACAGCATACAAACTTCATCAATCAAAGCATAAGAAGATGTATATTTGCACCCACTTTACTGTCAATGTGTATTGTTGATTCTTAAATGGCACCCTATTCCCTAAAAGTAGTGCACTGTATAGGAAATGGGGGGCAATTTCGGAAGCACCCTATGTGCGTTTGCATGTATTTTCTCCCGCAGCCTTCAGACAGACACAACCTCCTGAGACCAGAGACAGTGGAGAGTCTGTTCTACCTGTACAGATTCACTAAGGAAACTAAATACAGAGACTGGGGCTGGGACATTCTAGAGAGCTTCAACAGATACACCAGGGTGAGTCCAATGTCTTGCGTCAGATAGCGCAACGACTCTCTCTGGACTGATCTGTCTGATATTTTGCAAACTTTTATATGGGATAGATCATTTACATTTACATTTTTAGTCATTTATCAGACGCTCTTATCCAGAGTGACTTACAGTTAGTGAGTGCATACATTATTTATATATTTATATTTCATACTGGCCCCCCGTGGGAAAAGTATTTTGGCAACTTTTATGCTGTCATACCATTCGAAAATGTTATTAAGGTGACTTCGTCTAACGAACCACCTAACAGTCAGGATTAATCTTAACAAAAACGATAAACCTTTAGGCAATTTTGACGTTTTCTTAACTACCTAATTCTACATCAAGCTAAGGAGGTTGAAGAAGCAGTATTTATAACGTTTGAAATGCTAGCTAGCTTGGTTGTTAGCTAAGCTAGTCTCACTGGCTGAATTAAGAAGCTAAATGAGCTACATTCTGAGAACAGTCCCATAATTTTGTGCAGTACAACTTTATTAGCATGCTGGCTAACTAGCTACCGTAAGGGCCATTTAAACAAGCTAGCACATTTATGTCAGTAAACTGTGTTCTGCTAAATACAAGAAGTTTGATCAGCTGACAGACTGGTGCATGGTTTCAGTTAGCCATTGCATCTGCCAGCTGGTTCATAGCGTGTCAATGCAAGAACGCAGTCATTTCTAAAACCCAGATCCTACTTTCATGCGGATGCAGAGGAATCTTTATTGTTAAAGATGAGCTCTACGATTTGCATGACAGATGGCTCATGACAATGCAGTCTCGTTAGAAAGACGCCATCTGTCGGAAGGCAATAGGGTGAGTCTACTTGAATTTCTCAATGAACATAATCATCTGAGCTGTGACACCAATGCTGCCTTCTTAAGGGATCCGGCTTGACTCACTGTGGGGTCGTTCCATGTCATTTCAGCAAGCCATGACACCCACCATCTCAGATTGTTCTGAAATCATTTATGTAGTTAAAAAAAGATAAGATTAGCATTCCTGCAACATAACTTTTTTTTAAATCTAATTTGATCTCTTGAGAAATTAAGCGAATTGATTGCACCCAAATTGGCAATTGTAATTTATAGGATTCATATAATATTCAATAAATATAGTACTTAACATCAGATTTGTACCAAACTTTTTTCTAACAATGAGGAATCCCCCTCAAAAATCAAAGCCACCCCACTCCAATCCCACCCTAACAACGAGTATACAGTATCCGTTCTCTATGTCTGACAAGTAGTATGGAGCTGTGGCTTGGAGTATTTTTTCTTCATTTATGTAATGTATTCTCAGTGAATTTGGTGATTGTTTTTTCCCCCTGTTAGTCATTGAAGTTGTTAGGTTTATGTCCAATCCTACATCCTGATATTACCAAGGTCTGAACACTAGATGTTGCTGTTCCTACTTAGGTGATTTGTTTTTTTTAAGAACGTCTCAATATTAAAGGGATAGTTCACCCAAATTACAAAAAAACAGATTGGTTTCCTTACCCTGTAAGCAGTTTATGGACAAGGTATGACAGCAACCCATGTTTTGGTTTTGTTTACCTGGACCCTGTTTCAAATGCTAACTTTTTATATCCAAATAATCTATAAGTAACATCATTGAGTTTTTTTTAGATACTTCAGGATGATTTGGACATGAAGCGTGAGAATGCTAATATAGGTACCATTAACTTGCATTGGATTTGTGCCACAAATGCTAAAAACAGTGGAAACAATGGACAGCAAAACAAACGCATGGATTGCTGTCATGCCTTATCCTTAGACTGCTTACAGGATAAAGAAACATATGTATTTTTATAATTTGGGTGAACTATTCCTTTAAAAATATATATTTTGTATCACCTGGAACAGTACTATCTAGTGGTCTGAACCTGGTAATATGTAGGATGGGACATAAACCTAACAACTTCAATAATTAATTTATCTGAACAGGGGGAAAAAAACTTCACCAAAATCCACTGGGAATACATTACATAGGATGAAGAAACAATACTTCAAGCCGCAGCTCCATAATACTTGTCAGACATGGAGAACTGATACGATATACTCATATTTGGGGTGGGATTGGAATGGGGTGTGGAGGGTCCATAAGTTTGGTCCAAATCAGATGTTTGGTACTATATTTATTGATTATTATATGAATCTTATAAATTAAAATGGCCAATTTGGGTGCAATCAATTAGCTTAATTTCTCAGAGATTAAATGATATTTCAACAAAATAATGTTGCAGGAATGCTAATCTTATCTGTTTCGAACAACAGAAACAATTTCAGAACAATCTGAAATGGTGGGTGTCGAAATCCTCTTGTGCTTTTTGAGGTGGAATGTCCCTGTGGTGTGGTGGCGAAGAGTCAAAGACAGACTTGTAGATTGGATTTCATGTGGAGGAGTTTGGGTTTCCTGTCCCTTCATGCTCTGCTTCCTCTCCAGGTGCCAAGCGGAGGCTATACCTCCATCAGTAACGTGCGTGACCCCGTGAACCCTGGTCCCAGGGACAAGATGGAGAGCTTCTTCCTGGGGGAGACGCTCAAGTACTTATATCTGTTGTTCTCAGATGACCTGGAGCTGCTTAGCCTAGACAAGTATGTGTTCAACACCGAGGCCCACCCACTACCCATCTGGCAATCTCCTCCGGTCTGAGACAGGAAGTGATGTCATAGAGGAGCAGCTTACCACCAAGATCCCGGTTTGAACCTCCTTTCTAGGGTTTAGAATCCAAACAGCTGCCTTCTTCTCAAGGGATCCAGCTTGACTCACTGTGGTGTGCCGGTGCATAGTCAAAGACAGACTAGTCAATAGGTTTTCAAGTGGAGGAGTTTGGGTTTATCCTGGGATCGGGGCGATGCCATAGAACTGGTCTCTGTTGTACAAAGCTTTTGTAATTTGAAAAGCTGGATGGCTTGCTGTTCAGTTCAAATGAAACAAGACGACAGGCCTACACAATTAGCTTAAAATTAACTAGGTTTATTGCAGAGGTGGGATGACTGGGAGATAAATTAGACTAAGCTTCCCCAGGTGCCTGTTCGATTATTTTCTAACACTGGACAGACAGTAATATCATCCACTCCCTTCCCCTCCCTGACGGGCTGACAAAGGATATGCAATATGGTGGAAATACCTAAAGTTGGTCATGGTTTTGCACAGATTTTTCCTAATAATTTATGTTCAAGCATGGGTCACCTTGAAGAAGTGAATACTGAATTAATCGGTTGGCATGTTGAGAGCCTATAATGGTAGAGGAAACACTCCTATCCCATTGCTCTTTCACAAGTCCCTCTCCTTGATAGGCATTACCACAGAAATAGAATGACAAGAATGGGCGTCTCCATTCAAGTCAATGATGCCGTAATGGGTGGACCTTGCGGGCATTTTTGTGTGTTCGTTCTATTTCTATTGGCATTACACCACTAGTCACTGTGGAGGACCAGTTGAAGTAGCCTTCAGTACGCAACTGTGAAGCTCTTGTGATGAAGAATGCTTTGCACATCCATGTAAGAAAGGAAAGATTTACTGTCTTTCATTTGTATGTTTAAGTGATGTGGGAGTAGATTTGAGTAGTGATGTGTGCAGGTGATTCTTTGTGCTATAGCCTAATGGATAAAAAACAACACTGATGGCCTGTGAATGAAATGTCCTTGATCATTGTTACACTTGGGACCACAGCTTACAATGACAGCTATTTATTTTGTACTTTTACGGTGAATGTGTCCTTTTCTTGTTGATATTTGGTTTTTTTATGTGTTTTTCGTGAGCACTTATGAGAAGTCTAACCGTCCCATATCATGGGATTGTATGAAGGGTAATTGAGAATGTAATGTCTTCTAGGCAATGAAGTAACGGACAGTTTGGATAATGTGATTTATCCAATGCAGACATAATTTGTGTAGCTAAATAACTCAATATTGCTACGTGATGAGAATTTCATACATATTTTATTTGGGCCAATATGTCTGTATCCGTCTCATCATGAGGGAGTTAAGGTTTATGCAATCGACTTGTAGGCTAGTCTCTCGTGACTGAACTGTGAGATTTGGGTTCTGGGTTCCGAGATGAATCTACACGCCACTGCCTAATTAAAGTGATGTGCTGCCACAGAGCATTCTCATGTTTAGATGTTTCGGTTCTGTGTAGAATAATTTCTTGTTTCTTGAATTAAATCTACAAACCCAGACTCCTCATCAGTCAGAATTATTACCAGAATTAGGCTAATGAACTACCAGAATTAATATAGACTAGTAAGTGCCTATGAGAAGGGTACTTGTTTTCCTGAGGTTTGGGTGATAATTGTTCATGTTTTCCTTACAGTTTTCAGGTTTTATTAGTGCCTTCAGAAAGTATTCATATACCCTTGACTTATTCCACATGTTGTTGTGTTGCAGCCTGAATTTAAAATGGATCAAATATTATTTTTTTCTCACCCATCTACACACAGAGAATGCCAAGAGTGTGCAAAGCTGTCATCAAGACAAAGGGTGGCTATTTGAAGAATCTCAAATATAGAATATATTTTGATTTGTTTAACACTTTTTGTGGTTACTACATGATTCCATATGTGTTATTTCATAGTTTTGATGTCTTCACTATTATTCTACAATGTAGAAAATAGTTAAAATAAAGAAAAACTCTTGAATGAGTAGGTGTTCTAAAAGTTTTGACCGATGATGTATATATATATTTTTTGAAATAAAAATAATGTTACACTATTGTTGCACACTATTATCCACGTAACTTATTATGTGACTTGTTAAGTGCATTTTTACTCCTGAACTTATTTAGGCTTGCAATAACAAAGTTGTTGAATACTTATTGACTCAAGACATTTCAGCTTTTAATATTTTATTAATTTGTAAAAATGTCAAAGAACGTAATTCCACTTTGACATTGTGGGCTATTGTGTATAGGCCAGTGACCAAAAATCTCAATTTAATCCATTTTAAATTCAGGCTGTAACAACAAAATGTGGAAAAAGTCAAGGGGTGTGAATACTTTCTGAAGGCACTGTACATGGTATACACCGTCCAACGAAATGCTTACTTGCAGGTTCCTTCTCAATAATGCAACAACAATAAGAAATAATAAAATAATACACAAACATAAAGTTCATGGCTCAGTAGAATAGAAGAATCATTTTAGCAAAAGTATAACACAGGAAGGCACAATTTATAGTCCAATATTTACATATGTATCAGGGAAGGGGGGGATTGGGAGGGAAGTGTTTTAAATTGTGAACAGTTCGTGACTGGGGTGTGTGGGGTCCTTGATGCTGCGGGACTTCCTCAGCCACCGTTTCAAGTAGATGTCCTGGATGGGTGGGAACATAGTTAGTTAGGCATACATTACGCCCAATCATGAAATGGTTGTTTCCCCCAATTTTATGCTGTGCCTGCTGAAGCGGTCCAGGGTATATAAAGTTGTTGGGTCATTTTGATGGTAAGTCAATGGTTATTTTTGTAGAGCACTTTGACCAGGGAGATGTCTCCTTATAGCTCCCTATTTTAGGGATTCAAGTAAAATATTGAGTTAGATTATGTGTCAATATTTTGTGGGCATTGTTTTTAAATTGTCTACTGAATGTTGTGATTGTGCTACCCTACTGATGTGTTAAGCAATGGTGTAACTTCTGTTTCTTTGTTCTTCTCCCAGTATGCAATATGTAAACCAAGAGGTGGAGAGATGGTGTGTGTCCCAAATGGCACCCTATTTCATATATGGTGCACTACATTGCCAGAGCCCTGGTCAAAAGTAGTGCACTATATAGGAAATAGGGTGCCATTTAAGATGCACACATAGTTTGCCCTGAAGTCACACTAGTTGTCTAACATTAATTGCTGAATTTAAATGGCCTAAGACATGGCTCGTATTGTGCTTCTGTTCGTGTTGTTAACTAGAATTATTCTAGTTGATCAACTGCTGTATATTTCAAAAGACATCATTTAGCAAAGCACAACCTAAGATAACTAACTACAGTAGGCTATATTGCATCAGCTTCCCTTTCATATTCCAGGCAGACATTGTCATTAAAGGGACACTTCTGGATTTTGGCAATGAGGCCCTTTATCTACTTCCCCAGAGTCAGATGAACTCGTGGATACCATTTTTATGTCTCTGTGTCCAGTCAGAAGGAAGTTCGAGGTAGTTTTGTGAGCCAATGCTAACTAGCGTTAGCACAATGACTGGAGGTCTATGGGTATCTCACTGCACTACCGCTAGTGCTAGTTAGCAACTTCCTTCAAACTGCACGCCGAAACATAAAAATGGTATCCACGAGTTCATCTGACTGATGAAGTAGATAAAGGGCCTCAAAGTATCCCTTTAAGCGCTGGGCTAGGATCAGATTTTTCTGTGCCCCAATCCTGACCTCAACCATCAGGACTTGAATAAGCAGAACTGGCCCTGCATCAGTGCTTGGCGTCATCCTCCTCCGTCATCCACAGCACAGCTTACCTTACCTACCACCTTTGTGGTGTGTTGGGAGTTTTTCTAATGTCTCTCTAATGTTGTGCCTTCCAAGCCATAGCGACTAGCGAGTGGCAGCTTCCTCAGATAAGCACTCAGTGTGCTGTTCCTATAATTGCTTCTCAGCTTTGGCCCCAGTCGGCACTAAACTCGATCAAATATTAATGATCGCCATGTGTACTTAGTTGGTGTGAGTTTTAAAGATTGGAGGAGATTAAAGAGATAGAGATGGGAAAAGGAACAGAGTCATTTGTCACCATGGCAAACACTTCATTACGCTATTCAGAAAGTTTCAGAGGTCATTTTATATTTAACACATCATAAAAATAAAAATTATATGCCATTTAGCAGACGCTTTTATCCAAAGCGACTTACAGTCATGCGTGCATACATTTTTGTGTATGGGTGGTCCCGGGGATCGAACCCACTACCTTGGCGTTACAAGCGCCATGCTCTACCAGCTGAGCTACAGAGGACCACGTGATTCTTCCTTTTGATTCTGCTACATGACCATAATGAAAAGTGTCCAAAGATTGAATTAAGATATGCCAATAGTACTTTTATTGGATTAAAAACAAAATTAAAGAAATGATTCACAGTTAGGTAATAGCCCTCTTACTGAATTGATGTGTGTTTTAAAAGTCATCCATTCAATACTGATTTATAGATTGATAACATTGCTCTTCCATGTAGCAATCTGTTCGCAGAGATTGTGAATGTGATCCTTGCGTCCAAGACCAATTGATTGAGCTGTTTAAGGAATTGCGTCATTAGAGAAGGGTCCATTTTTCCCAAAGACCATTAAGCCCAGAAATGTATCCATGAAGATAGCAGTCACAGGAATTTCCTTGCCATTAGACTGCTACTTATTAAGCTTGACTTTGGAAGTCCTCGCAGGTTTCTAAGACTTTGTCACACCACAGACTATCTATCATATTTTCCATGCTGCTTTTTGTAAATCCAGCCACAGCTTCTCTCAAACCCTGTCCATACAACAATAACCTGTATATTCAGTGATTTGGACAATAACGGTTTTAAAATAAGCCTTTGATCTCATTTTCCTTTGCTTGAATAGATCTGTACCCTCCATTACATAAGATCTCATTGATTATTGGGTGGCATTAATGAGTTGAGAATTTCTGCTCTTGTAATGTCAATCAGATTCCTGCCTGTTTGTGCTTTTAACTGTGACTTCCTCGACATAGCCAAAGTTAAAAGACTCTGCATTATGTAGAATATAGATAACATGATTGTGGTTATGACTCCATAGTTCATACCTTTGCTCTTTTAGCCTCTCATATGGCACTTTGATTTCTTTCACAGAGCTATAATGCAGACTTAGAGTGCATTAATGGTCATGATTAATCCTTAAGAGTCTATTTATCTAAGTAACATAATAAAAATATCCCGTCCAAATCCGTCAGTTTAAGCTAGAGATATCAGGTTTTTTGCATGGGCTGCGTCTCAATCCACCACATCAGCCTATGTCGGCCTTCCGCATCTGCAGTGGAAGGTGGTCGAGCTACAGCAGTGTATGTCAAACCATGAGACATCCCGAAAATCGATCTTCTCACGGAAACGTCTGTAGCATCCGAACGGTTCGGCCTACAAACTGTTATGACCACTTTATGGAAAGGGGAGACTCACGAACATCGTGTTGTCAGCTGTGCTCTATGCAGGTAACCCATACAAACAAATGGAAGTATGGAGGTAGTTTTGTGCCAACATAAATATGGGGTTAAGTACAGTGGGGGAAAAAAGTATTTAGTCAGCCACCAATTGTGCAAGTTCTCCCACTTAAAAAGATGAGAGAGGCCTGTAATTGTCATCATAGGTACACGTCAACTATGACAGACAAAATGAGAAAAAAAAGTCCAGAAAATCACATTGTATGATTTTTAATGAATTTATTTGCAAATTATGGTGGAAAATAAGTATTTGGTCAATAACAAAAGTTTCTCAATACTTTGTTATATACCCATTGTTGGCAATGACACAGGTCAAACGTTTTCTGTAAGTTTTCACACACTGTTGCTGGTGTTTTGGCCCATTCCTCCATGCAGATCTCCTCTAGAGCAGTGATGTTTTGGGGCTGTCGCTGGGCAATACGGACTTTCAACTCCCTCCAAAGATTTTCTATGGGGTTGAGATCTGGAGACTGGCTAGGCCACTCCAGGACCTTGAAATGCTTCTTACGAAGCCACTCCTTCGTTGCCCAGGCGGTGTGTTTGGGATCATTGTCATGCTGAAGGACCCAGCCACGTTTCATCTTCAATGCTCTTGCTGATGGAAGGAGGTTTTCACTCAAAATCTCACAATGCATGGCCCCATTCATTCTTTCCTTTACACGGATCAGTCGTCCTGGTCCCTTTGCAGAAAAACAGCCCCAAAGCATAATGTTTCCACCCCCATGCTTCACAGTAGGTATGGTGTTCTTTGGATGCAACTCAGCATTCTTTGTCCTCCAAACACGACGAGTTGAGTTTTTACCAAAAAGTTCTATTTTGGTTTCATCTGACCATATGACATTCTCCCAATCCTCTTCTGGATCATCCAAATGCACTCTAGCAAACTTCAGACGGGCCTGGACATGTACTGGCTTAAGCAGGGGGACACGTCTGGCACTGCAGGATTTGAGTCCCTGGCAGCGTAGTGTGTTACTGATGGTAGGCTTTGTTACTTTGGTCCCAGCTCTCTGCAGGTCATTCACTAGGTCCCCCCGTGTGGTTCTGGGATTTTTGCTCACCGTTCTTGTGATCATTTTGACCCCACGGGGTGAGATCTTGCGTGGAGCCCCAGATCGAGGGAGATTATTAGTGGTCTTGCATGTCTTCCATTTCCTAATAATTGCTCCCACAGTTGATTTCTTCAAACCAAGCTGCTTACCTATTGCAGATTCAGTCTTCCCAGCCTGGTGCAGGTCTACAATTTTGTTTCTGGTGTCCTTTGACAGCTCTTTGGTCTTGGCCATAGTGGAGTTTGGAGTGTGACTGTTTGAGGTTGTGGACAGGTGTCTTTTATACTGATAACAAGTTCAAACAGGTGCCATTAATACAGGTAATGAGTGAAGGACAGAGGAGCCTCTTAAAGAAGAAGTTACAGGTCTGTGAGAGCCAGAAATCTTGCTTGTTTGTAGGTGACCAAATACTTATTTTCCACCATAATTTGCAAATAAATTCATTAAAAATCCTACAATGTGATTTTCTGGATTTTTTTTCTTCAATTTGTCTGTCATAGTTGACGTGTACCTATGATGAAAATTACAGGCCTCTCTCATCTTTTTAAGTGGGAGAACTTGCACAATTGGTGGCTGACTAAATACTTTTTTTCCCCCACTGTATGTGTCCAAAAAAACTAAAATATTACCTGACCTTTCTTATATCTCCTAGATATAGGACAGACACTTCAAAACCTTATTCCTTATGATTTAATGTTTGACTGTCTTTTTTTGCAATTTATGAATGTGTTATTCAATGTGTTTCTATGGGCTATAGTATACTGAACAAAAATATAAACGCAACATACAACAATTTCAAAGATTTTACTCTGTTACGGTTCATATAAGGAAGTCAGTCAATTGAAATAAATTAATTAGGCCCTAATCTATGGATTTCACAGGACTGGGAATACAGATATGCATCTGTTGGTCACAGATATCTTTTTTAAAAAGGTAGGGGCGTGGATCAGAAAACCAGTCAGTATCTGGTGTGACCATTTGCCTCATGGAGCGCGACACATTGCCTTCGCATAAAGTTGATCAGGCTGTTGATTGTTGGAATGTTGTCCCACTCCTCTTCAATGGCTGTGCCTAGTTTCTGGATATTGGTGGGAACTGGAACACGCTGTCGTACACGTTGATCCAGAGCATCCCAAACATGCCCAGTGGGTGACATGTCTGGTGAGTATGCAGGCCATGGAAGAACTGGGACATTTTCAGCTTCCAGGAATTGTGTACAGATCCTTGCGACATGGGGCCGTGCATTATCATGCTCAAACATGAGGTGATGGCGGCGAATGAATGGCACGACAATGAGCCTCAGGATCTCGTCACGGTATCTCTTTGCATTCAAATTGCCATAGATAAAATGCAATTGTGTTCGTTGTCCGTAGCTTATGCCTGCCCATACCATAACCCCACCGCCACCATGGGGCATTCTGTTCACAACATTGACATCAGCAAACCGCTCGCCCACACAATGCCATACACGTGGTTTGTGGTTGTGAGGCCGGTTGGACGTACTGCCAATTTCTTAGAGGCGGGTTATGGTAGAGAAATTAACATTCAATTCTCTGGCAACAGCTCTGGTGGACATTCCTGTAGTCAGCATGCCAATTGCATGCTCCCTCAAAACTTGAGACATCTGTGGCATTGTGTTGTGTGACGAAACTGCATGTTTTAGTGTCCTTTTATTTTCCCCAGCACAAGGTGCACCTGTGTAATGATCATGCTGTTTAATCAGCTTCTTGATATGCCACACCTGTCAGGTGGCTGGATTATATTGGCAAGTGAGAAATGCTCACTAACAGGGATGTAAACACATTTGTGCACATTTGAGAGAAATAAGCTTTTTGTACATAAGGAACATTTCTGGGATCTTTTATTTCAGCTCATGAAACAGGGGACCAACATTTAAGTGTAGTAAAGGCTAAAGGGATCCTAAAATTATTTTAGAGGTTAAAACTATAATCTGGGATTTATATCCATAAGTGTCTTTTCAGTGTGAAAATTATGACTCATAGTCCCGGCTTTTAAAGTAAACTTTTAAATTGTTCCTGTTAAAAAAGCTAGGTATGGGTAACTGCATACTTGGAGTGTGTCTGAAAGTGGGCGTGGTGAAAGAAGTGTGTGGATCAACAGCGATGGGTGTAACATCAGCGCTCCATTATTGGACGGTTTTGATTGAGCGGTGTTGTTTTTCATTTCTTACCATGCAACTGCCGTACTGTGAGAGTTTGGACTTCTGTTTTGAAGCCAGAGCATGAGTCTGAGTTATATTTCCCTGTAACTAATAATTCTACATTTTTAGTTATTAAAACTGACAATTGTTTATTTTTGATAAAAAATACTGATGATGGGTTGTATGTGTTGTATGCGTGTGCTTACTGTGAAAGTCACTCTGATATTGGCTGTCACTACTTCCCACGCCGTTGCGGGACAACAGTGCTTGCCAAGCGGGAGGGAAGGACACTGTCCCGGTGTTGTTGCCGTTCATGACCTCCCCATTTGAGTACACAGTATCAAGGTGATCTAGATGGTTAGCAATATTAGTTATTACTTGTGTAGGTTGAGGAGATGTTTTGTTGACCAGGGGGTTGCTGGGGAGTATTTTTCTCCACTCTGCTGACAAGTATTTTTGCTCAGCTCATACAGAATAAATAAAGGCCTAGTGTACTAATTTGGTGGCCTTCTTAAAAGTTAATTTGTGGAATTTATTTCATTCTTAATGCCAATGCCAGTTTGAGCCAATCAGTTGTGTTGTGACAAGGTAGGGGGGGTATACAGAAGATAGCCCTATTTGGTAAAGACCAAGTCCATATTATGGCAGGAACAGCTCAAATAAGCAAAGAGAAACGACAGTCCATCATTACTTTAAGACATGAAGGTCAGTCAATACGGAACATTTTCAAGAACTTTGAAAGGTTCTTCAAGTGCAGTCGCAAAAACCATCAAGAGCTATGATGAAACTAGCTCTCAAGAGGACCGCCACAGGAAAGGAAGTCCCAGAGTTACCTCATTAGAGTTACCAGCCTCAGAAATTGCAGCCCAAATAAATGCTTCACAGAGTTCAAGTAACAGACACATCTCAACATCAACTGTTGAGATGTTGATGGTGGTCCTCTGTAGCTCAATTGGTAGAGCATGGCGCTTGTAACGCCAGGGTAGTGGGTTCGATCCCCGGGACCACACATACGTAAAAATGTATGCACACATGACTGTAAGTCGCTTTGGATAAAAGCGTCTGCTAAATGGCATATCATATTACATATTATTAACTGTTCAGAGGGGACTGTGTGAATCAGGCCTTCATGGTCAAATTGATGCAAAGAAACCACTACTAAAGGACACCAATAAGAAGAAGAGACCTGCTTAGGCCAAAAAACACGAGCAATTAGACCGGTGGAAATGTGTCCTTTGGTCTGGAGTCCAAATTGGAGATTTTTTGTTCAAACCGCCGTGCCTTTGTGAGATGTGGTGTGGGTGAACGGATGATCTCCGCATGTGTAGTTCCCACCGTAAAGCATGGAGGAGGAGGTGTTATGGTGTGGGGGTGCTTTGCTGGTGACACTGCCTGTGATGTATTTAGAATTCAAGGCACACTTAACCAGCATGGCTGCCACAGCATTCTGCAGCGATACGCCATCTCATCTGGTTTGGGCTTAGTGGGACTATCATTTGTTTTTCAACAGGACAATGACCCAACACACCTCTAGGCTGTGTAAGGGCTATTTTACCAAGAAGGAGAGTGATGGAGTGCTGCATCAGATGACCTGGCCTCCACAATCCCCCGACCTCAACCCAATTGAGATGGTTTGGGGTGAATCGGAATGGCAAAGTGAAGGAAAAGTAGCCAACAAGTGCTCAGCATATGTGGGAACTCCTTCAAGACTGTTGTAAAAGCATTCCAGGTGAAGCTGGTTGAGAGAATGCCAAGAGTGTGCATCAAGGCAAAGGGTGGCTATTTGAATATATTTTGATTTTTTTAACAGTTTTTGGGTTACTACATGATTCCATGTGTTATTTCATAGTTTTGATGTCTTCACTATTATTCTACAATGTAGAGAATAGTAAAAATAAAGAAAAACCCTTGAATTAGTAGGTGTGTTTTGACTGGTACTGTTTGGACACACCTACTTTTTTTCACTCTTTATGCAATGCGCACTGCGGAGAACACCGTAAGAAGAATGATCACTGAATTATCACAGTGAATTATTGTAATGTTTGTTTGTGTCAATTAATCCCATAAGGGATGGGTTGGTGATTTGACACAAAAATAAAATTTCCTTCATAACATTTCATTCATACACCCACTTATGTTGATCCACCCACTTCTTTCACCACGCCCACTTTCAGCCTCACCCACTTGCAGTTACCTATGATAACACAGTGCCACTGACGAGGCCCACTACCAAGGACTGTGGCCTCTCCTTCTCCATGGCCGACGTGATTAAGATATTTAAGCATGTTAACCCCCGCAAGGCTGCCGGCCCAGACGGCATCCCTGGCCGCGTCCTCAGAGCATGCACAGACCAGCTGGCTGGTGTGTTCATGGACATATTCAATCTCTCCCTTTCCCAGTCTGCTGTTCCCACATGCTTCAAGAGGGACAACATTGTTCCTGTACCCAAGAAAGCAAAGGTAACTGAACTAAATGACTATCGCCCTGTAGCACTCACCTCTGTCATCATGAAGTGCTTTGAGAGACTAGTCAAGGATCATATCACCTCTTCCTTATCTGTCACCCTAGACCCACTTCAATTTGCTTACCACCCCAATAGATCCACAGACGATGCAGTTGCCATCACATTGCACACTGCCCTATCCCATCTGGACAAAAGCTCAGCATTCAACACCATAGTACCCTCCAAGCTCATCATTAAGCTCGAGGCCCTGGGTCTGAACCCTGCCCTGTGCAACTGGGTCCTGGACTTCCTGACGGGCCGCCCCCAGGTGGTGAAGGTAGGAAACAACATCTCCACTTCGCTGATCCTCAACACTGGGGCCCCACAAGGGTGCGTGCTCAGCCCCCTGCTGTACTCCCTGTTCACCCATGACTGCATGGCCAAGCACGCCTCCAACTCAATCATCAAGTTTGCAGACGACACAACAGTAGTAGGCTTGATTACCAACAATGACGAGACCGCCTACAGGGAGGAGGTGAGGGCTCTGGGAGTGTGGTGCCAGGAAAATAACCTCTCACTCAACATCAACAAAACAAAGGAGATGATCGTGGACTTCAGGAAACAGCAGAGGGTGCACCCCCCCTATCCACATCGACGGGACCGCAGTGGAGAAGGTGGAAAGCTTCCAGTTCCTTGGCGTACACATCACCGACAAACTGAAATGGTCCACCCATGCAGACAGTGTGGTGAAGAAGGCGCAACAGAGCATCTTCAACCTCAGGAGGCTGAAGAAATTTGGCTTATCACCTAAAACCCTCAGAAACTTTTACAGATGCACAATTGAGAGCATTCCGTCGGGCTGTATCACCGCCTGGTACGGCAACTGCACCGCCCACAACCGCAGGGCTCTCCAGAGGGTGGTGCGGTCTGCCGAACGCATTACCGGGGGCACACTACCCGCCCTCCAAGACACATACAGCACCCGATGTCACAGGAAGGCCAACCACCCGAGCCACTGCCTGTTCACCCCGCTATCATCCAGAAGGCGAGGTCAGTACAGGTGCATCAAAGCTGGGACCGAAAGAATGAAAAACAGCTTCTATCATCAAGGCCATCAGACTCTGGTGATGACTTCCGCCAAGGCTGCCCCCCTCCTGGTTCGGGCAGGCTTCGGCGTTCGTCGTCACCGGAGTACTAGCTACTGCCGATCCCATTCTCATCACTCCACTTGTCATGTCTTGTCAATCACACACACCTGGTGCTCATTCCCCTAATTAGTATGTGTATAAGTGTTCCCTCTATTCCCCTTGTCTTTGTGAGTGATTGTTTGTTGTGAGAGTGTGTAGCTCGGTTGAGCTACTATTCTTAGTGTTTATGCCAAGGTGGATGTTTTCCCTTGTTAGTTTCGTTTTGACGCTTGGAGCATTTGATTTATGTAAACGGAATAAACTCTGGGCTTCGGTATTTTACCTCCTGCGCCTGACTCCTTCCTTCACACCTCTTCACATAAATAGCCATCACTAGCACATTAGAGGCTGTTGCTGCCTATTGAAATCACTGGCCACTTTAAGAAATGGAACACCAGTCACTTTAATAATGTTTACATATCTTGCAATACTCATCTCATATGTATATACTGCATTCTATTCTATAATATTCTTCTGTATCTTAGTCCATGTCGCTCTGTCATTGCTTGTCCATATATGTATATATTCTTAAATCCCATTCCTGACTTTTTTGTGTGTATTGGGTATATGTTGTGAAATTGTTAGATATTACTGCACTGTCGGAGCTAGAAGCACAAGCATTTCACTACACCCGCTATAACATCTGCTAAACACATGTATGTGACAAATAACATTTGATTTGATTTGACTCAAAAAAGTATTTATATTTACAGTACTTAGCTGTAACACCAGTAGGCAGCAAAAACAGGATTAATGTGTACCGTTGATGTGTAATCTTGAAGCTTGAAGTTTTGCTTGAAAGCTGAAGCTTAGATAGATTTTATAACCAAAGCATACGGCTTGCCGCTTGTCAATGTCAAGCTCAAAGACTGTTTGATCTTGTGTGTGCTTTTTTGGGTGTGCATGTGTGTTCTAATTTAGATTGACACTTCTTTAGATCGGATCAGAAAGCCGGTCTCCTTAGGTCACCCTTCACTCTGTAATTGGCGTGTGTGAAATAACGATTCTGTGTATTTGGGTTGGAATACTGCTATCATCTGTCATTTGTGCTTCTGCCTTCAATTAAGTGTCAGTCAGTGAATTGGCATGGGGCTCATTTATATCAGTTGCTCACAATGACAAGGTAAGACAGCATCTGATCTGAGGACGAGTCGAAAGATCTCACTGTTACTGTATCCGAAATGGCACCTTACTCCCTATATAGTGCACTACTTTTAACCAGGGCCCATAGGGCTCTGGTAAAAAGTATTGCACTAGGGAATAGGGTGCCATTTGGGACGAAGCCCTGCTTTGTTTCTCCATGGAAAAGAACATGGGTAGAAGTACATCAACTAACGACTTTGTCATGTTAGTCTACTCTACCAGACCTCCACTACTGTAAATTCCACTTTTATAGATATACACTACCGGTAAAACATTTTAGAACACCTACTCATTCCAGGGTTTTTCTTTATTTTTACTATTCTCTACATTGTAGAATAATAGTGAAGACATCGAAACTATGAAATAACACATATAGAATCATGTAGTAACCAAAGAAGTGTTAAACAAATCAAAATATATTTGAGATTCTTCAAATAGCCACCCTTTGCCTTAATGACAGCTTTGCACACTCTTGGCATTCTCTCAACCAGCTTCACCTGGAATGCTTTTCCAACAGTCTTGAAGGAGTTCCCGCATATGCTGAGCACTTGTTGGCTGCTTTTCCTTCACTCTGCAGTCCGACTCATCCCAAACCATCTCAATTTGGTTGAGGTCGGGGGATTGTGGAGGCCAGGTCATCTGATGCAGCACTCCATCACTCTCCTTCTTGGTAAAATAGCCCTTACACAGCCTGGAGGTGTGTTGGGTCATTGTCCTGTTGAAAAACAAATGATAGTCCCACTAAGCCCAAACCAGATGAGATGGCGTATCGCTGCAGAATGCTGTGGGAGCCATGCTGGTTAAGTGTGCCTTGAATTCTAAATAAATCACAGACAGTGTCACCAGCAAAGCACTCCCACACATTTCCACCGGTCTAATGTCTATTGCTCGTGTTTCTTGGCCCAATCAAGTCTCTTCTTCTCATTGGTGTCCTTTAGTAGTGGTTTCTTTGCAGCAATTCGACCATGAAGGCCTGATTCACACAATCTCCTCTGAACAATTGATGTTGAGATGTGTCTGTTACTTGAACTCTGTGAAGCATTTATTTGGGCTGCAATTTCTGAGGCTGGTAACTCTAATGAACTTATTCTCTGCAGCAGAGGTAACTCTGGGTCTTCCATTCCTGTGGCGGTCCTCATGAGAGCCAGTTTCATCATAGCACTTGATGGTTTTTAGACTGCACTTGAAGAAACTTTCAAAGTTCTTGAAATGTTCTGTATTGACTGACCTTCATGTCTTAAAGTAATGATGTACTGTCATTTCTCTTTGCTTATTTGAGCTGTTCTTGCCATAATATGGACTTGGTATTTTACCAAATAGGGCTATCTTCTGTATATCCCCCCACCCCCCATACCTTGTTACAACACAACTGATTGGCTCAAACGCATTAAGAAGGAAATAAATTCCACAAATTAACTTTTAAGAAGGCACACCTGTTAATTGAAATGCATTCCAGGTGACTACCTCATGAAGCTGGTTGAGAGAATGCCAAGAGTGTGCAAAGCTGTCATCAAGGCAAAGGGTGGCTATTTGAAGAATCTCAAATATAAAATATGTTTTGATTTGTTGAACACTTTTTTGGTTACTACATGATTCCATATGTGTTATTTCATAGTTTTGATGTCTTCACTATTATTCTACAATGTGGAACATAGTAAAAATAAAGAAAAACCCTTGAATGAGTAGGTGTTCTAAAACTTTTGACTGGTAGTGTAACCTTAAGTATATTACTGCAATTCCATTCTGGGTAGTTTGTGACTACTGTATTTCATAGAGCCCTTTGCTTGTAATGTCTGTTAGAGCTATGTTATCCCCTCTGTTATCCCCTGGGCGACATCATCTTCTGAACCATTTTACAATGTCAACATACACAGACTTTGTATAGTGTACACACGTAAGACATGTTAGGTGAAACAGGGGACTTTGAGTGTGTGTTTTTGTATGGGTGGGTGGGTGAGTTGGTGTGTCTCCAGAGAGTTGTCTGGGCGCTCAGCTGTCTGCCTGTAAGTGCAGAGTTATGTTGTGTTGTGAGCAGGCTGTCTGTAGATTTGATGCCATGTGGCACATCTCCTCTCTGTTCCCCTCCCTTGTCAAAGGCTCCTATAGGATTAGTGATTTTTCCAATAGAATCCTTACAATCCAATAGGATTTTGTGTCACCTCTATTGGAATCCTATTCGGCAACTTTTTTCCTATTGTAAATCAAAAGTAATCCTATTGGACCCTATATGATCCACGCAATCCTATAGGATTTTGTATCACCTCTATCAGAATCCTATTAGAATCCTATTGGACTACTTTTTTTTGCTATTGGAAATCAAAAGTAATTTGATTGGATCCTATAGGTTTTTGACAACATTTACATTTACGTCATTTAGCAGACGCTCTTATCCAGAGCGACTTACAAATTGGTGCATTCACCCTATAGCCAGTGGGATAACCACTTTACAATTGTTTTTTTTATTTTATTTTTTGGGGTGGGGGGGGGGGGGGGGTAGAAGGATTACTTTATCCTATCCCAGGTATTCCTTAAAGAGGTGGGGTTTCAAATGTCTCCGGAAGGTGGTGAGTGACTCCGCTGTCCTGGCGTCGTGAGGGAGCTTGTTCCACCATTGGGGTGCCAGAGCAGCGAACAGTTTTGACTGGGCTGAGCGGGAACTATGCTTCCGCAGAGGAAGGGGAGCCAGCAGGCCAGAGGTGGATGAACGCAATGCCCTCGTTTGGGTGTAGGGACTGATCAGAGCCTGAAGGTACGGAGGTGCCGTTCCCCTCACAGCTCCATAGGCAAGCACCATGGTCTTATAACGGATGCGAGCTTCAACTGGAAGCCAGTGGAGTGTGCGGAGGAGGGGGGTGACGTGAGAGAACTTGGGAAGGTTGAACACCAGACGGGCTGCGGCATTCTGGATGAGTTGTAGGGGTTTAATGGCACAGGCAGGGAGCCCAGCCAACAGCGAGTTGCAGTAATCCAGACGGGAGATGACCAGTGCCTGGATTAGGACCTGTGCCGCTTCCTGTGTAAGGCAGGGTCGTACTCTCCGAATGTTGTAGAGCATGAACCTGCAGGATCGGGTCACCGCCTTGATGTTAGCGGAGAACGACAGGGTGTTGTCCAGGGTCACGCCAAGGCTCTTCGCACTCTGGGAGGAGGACACAACGGAGTTGTCAACCGTGATGGCGAGATCATGGAACGGGCAGTCCTTCCCCGGGAGGAAGAGCAGCTCCGTCTTGCCAGGGTTCAGCTTGAGGGGGTGATCCGTCATCCATACTGATATGTCTGCCAGACATGCAGAGATGCGATTCGCCACCTGGTTATCAGAAGGGGGAAAGGAGAAGATTAGTTGTGTATCGTCAGCGTAGCAATGATAGGAGAGGCCATGTGAGGATATGACAGAGCCAAGTGACTTGGTGTATAGGGAGAAAAGGAGAGGGCCTAGAACTGAGCCCTGGGGGACACCAGTGGTGAGAGCACGTGGTGCGGAGACAGCTTCTCGCCACGCCACTTGGTAGGAGCGACCGGTCAGGTAGGACGCAATCCAGGAGTGAGCCGCGCCGGAGATGCCCAGCTCGGAGAGGGTGGAGAGGAGGATCTGATGGTTCACAGTATCAAAGGCAGCAGACAGGTCTAGAAGGACAAGAGCAGAGGAGAGAGAGTTATCTTTAGCAGTGCGGAGAGCCTCCGTGACACAGAGAAGAGCAGTCTCAGTTGAATGACCAGTCCTGAAACCTGACTGGTTTGGATCAAGAAGGTCATTCTGAGAGAGATAGCAAGAGAGTTGGCTAAAGACGGCACGCTCAATAGTTTTGGAAAGAAAAGAAAGAAGGGATACTGGTCTGTAGTTGTTGACATCAGTGGGATCGAGTGTTGGTTTTTTGAGAAGGGGTGCAACTCTCGCTCTCTTGAAGACGGAAGGGACATAGCCAGCGGTCAAGGATGAGTTGATCAGCGAGGTGAGGTAGGGGAGAAGGTCACCGGAGATGGTCTGGAGAAGAGAGGAGGGGATGGGGTCAAGCGGGCAGGTTGTTGGGCGGCCTGCAGTCACAAGTCGTAAGATTTTATCTGGAGAGAGAGGGGAGAAAGAAGTCAAAGCATAAGGTAGGGCAGTGTGAGCAGGACCAGCAGTGTCATTAGACTTAACAAACGAGGATTGGATGTCGTCAACCTTCTTTTCAAAGTGGTTTACGAAGTCATCCACAGAGAGGGGGGGGGGATTCAGCAGTGAGGAGAATGTGGCAAAGAGCTTCCTAGGGTTAGAGGCAGATGCTTGGAATTTAGAGTGGTAGAAAGTGGCCTTAGCAGCAGAAACAGATGAAGAAAATGTAGAGAGGAGGGAGTGAAAAGATGCCAGGTCGGCAGGGAGTTTAGTTTTCTTCCATTTCCGCTCAGCTGCCCGGAGCTCTGTTCTGTGAGCTCGCAATGAGTCATCAAGCCACGGAGCTGGAGGGGAGGACCGAGCCGGCCGGGAGGATAGGGGACACAGGGAGTCAAAGGATGCAGAAAGGGAGGAGAGGAGGGTTGAGGAGGCAGAATCAGGAGATTGGAGGGAGAAGGATTGAGCAGAGGGAAGAGATGATAGGATGGAAGAGGAGAGAGTAGTGGGAGAGTGAGAGCGAAGGTTGCGGCGGCGCGTTACCATCTGTGTAGGGGCAGAGTGAGTAGTGTTGGAGGAGAGCGAGAGAGAAAAGGATACAAAGTAGTGGTCGGAGACATGGAGGGGAGTTGCAGTGAGATTAGTAGAAGAGCAACATCTAGTAAAGATGAAGTCAAGCGTATTGCCTGCCTTGTGAGTAGGGGGGGACGGTGAGAGGGTGAGGTCAAAAGAGGAGAGGAGTGGAAAGAAGGAGGCAGAGAGAAATGAGTCAAATGTAGACGTAGGGAGGTTGAAATCCCCCAAAACTGTGAGGGGTGAGCCATCCTCAGGAAAGGAACTTATCAAGGCGTCAAGCTCATTGATGAACTCTCCAAGGGAACCTGGAGGGCGATAGATGACAAGGATATTAAGCTTAAATGGGCTAGTGACTGTGACAGCATGGAATTCAAATGAGGAGATAGACAGATGGGTTAGGGGAAAAATTGAGAATGACCACTTGGGAGAGATGAGGATTCCTGTGCCACCACCCCTCTGACCAGATGCTCTCGGGGTATGCGAGAACACATGGTCAGACGAGGAGAGAGCAGTAGGAGTAGCAGTGTTTTCAGTGGTAATCCATGTTTCCGTCAGCGCCAGGAAGTCGTGGGACTGGAGGGTAGCATAGGCTGGGATGAAGTCAGCCTTGTTGGCAGCAGAACGGCAGTTCCAGAGGCTGCCTGAGACCTGGAACTCCAGGTGTGTGGTGCGTGCAGGGACCACCAGGTTAGAGAGGCAGCAGCCACGCGGTGTGAGGCGTTTGTGTAGCCTGTGCGGAGAGGAGAGAACAGGGATAGGCAGAGGCATAGTTGACAGGCTGTAGCAGATGGCTACAATAATGCAGAGGAGATCGGAATGAAATGAACTAAACATCTGGGAAAGGAGAGAGCAGGGCCTCCCTCACCAAAAAAATATAACTCTCCCAACTTCCACCTCAGAAACTATAATTGTTTCACTGAACCACCCGAATAAAACTCTCCCAACTTCCACTTTAGAAATTAGAATTGTTGTAAACTACAGCGGTTCAATGTTTCAAGGAATAGACTCAACTTACTTTATTCAGCTAACTAACTATGACGCCATAGCTAACTAGCATGCTAGCATCCAATAACACACAGTTTAGCACCAATACTTGGTTACAACAAACTACCAATAGTGTGTTAACACACTAAACAGATAATTCGTGTCCGTGTCTAGTTCTTTCATAACGCAGCAATAATTAAACGTTGGCTAGCTAGCACAAAGATATTGTATTTAGCTACTACAGTACAGCTAGCTGGTAGTGTTGGCTAGCTAGCAATGGCTGCTGTGTTGACTTTGTTTGAAAAACGGCGTCGCTGCGAACGAATGTAGCTGGCTAAAAGGATATTGTATTTAGTTGCTACCGTTGCTAATAGCTACCCGCCAGCTAGTCCAGGAGGTGAGTTAGCTAGCTAGCTTCGTGCTACACCCGGCACCGCCGAATACAAAAGTAACCTACAATAACTACATACAACAACTACCCACAACAACCCACGATGCCTAGCTACAATACCCAACTACAATCTAAATACATAGTTTAAGCCTTACTCGACAAAGCCCAAGCTATGCATAAAGCCAAACTTACCCGACGCCAGCTGTCTGGGTGGTTTTCTGCAATCAGTAGCTGTAATTAAGTACACTAGCTACTAACTACCTAACGTTAATGCTTCAGATAATGTAGGATTTTGTAGGATTTTGTCACACCAATCAGAATCCTATTATAACTTTTTTCTTAATTTAATCCATTAAATTATAGTTTGTTGTCATTAGTTCCAGTACAATACAACAACATTAATAACAACATTTTCATTGATTTGGGAAACAACAGTTCTATATTAATTTATGTTTTATTCACCTGTAAGAAAACCTGGCCCTGTAAGAGTGACTGAAGTCACAGCTAGCACGAGCTTGCAGTGTTAATTAGCCTAACTCCCAAGTTCAGTTTGCAAAATGTGGCTGTGCAGAGAATCTCTGGTAAGTGTTTACAGTATTTGTTTTAGTATTTGTTTTAGTCATATTTTCGTCATTTTGCAGCATTTTATGCACTCGTTTTTATGCTAGCTAAGAAACTACTGTTAGCCACATTTTGCCTGTCAGCTGCCTGTAGCCATTTGTATGTCGTTTTTGAGTCACTGTATTGTTATAGCAGATGTTAAATGTTTTTTCTTGTTTGTTAATTCTAAATATATGTCCCTTATTATAGGCTAGTCAACCCTGTTTTCATGATTTCTTGTAGATCATCAAAATAAATAAATCATATCACGTTTTTGGACTCATTCAGCAGTTTTCGCCTAATTAAGTAAGTTAGAATACTATTGGAAATTAATGTTGAAAGTTCCATTTATATTCCTAAAACATAAGTTGAAAATGATGCTGTTGCTGCTTCCCGTTGACAATAACTTCTGATAAATAGCCCAATGTCAAAACACCGTTTTGAAGTGTCCAAATCAATAAACTATTTGTGATATATTGAAAACATAAAATGTACTACCTACACATACATGTGCCACAATAGTAATCATATTACTTGTATTTTTTAAACGAGCACCTTATAAATTGCATATGCACCAAAAATGAATCACTCATATTGATTAGGGGGGAAATCAGGTTGTATGCACTGTTGAAACTAACACAACTCAAAAGCAACCTGGAAACTGGAAATATTGTTTACATCACTCGTTAGAGGACAACCTGCTGAAGACAACCAGCTACATTTTGGAGTGATGCATTTTGATTTGGTGGTCGCCAAAACGGAAAGAGAAATGCAACACTTCTTTGTCAATCACTCATATTGATATCACGTTGAAATCAATAGAATGAGAGAGGGCAAACGTTTGGGGTGTATGCACTGTTAAACTAAGACTATTCGAAGGCCATACTGAATCTGAGAATAATTTTCATGTCACTGGTTAGAGGAGAATTTGCTGAAGACAGTCATCTAAATTCGAAAATGTCAGATGGATATTTTGGGAGGCTGAAATCCATGTATAGGGGTGAGGCCAGCGACTTTTATACTGAATTTTCCCTGCCATTTGAGTTTGAAAATGATAGTCGAATTCCTAAGACCACAATCAACGGTACAAAACCAATTATATTGATTTGTTTTAAGTAATTGATTTTGTGTAATTGTGATTTACTATAAATGTTTATACTAACATCACTAATCTGAGGTAAAAAGGATGTGCAATTACCCTTAATTCGATGAGGTCAAAACGTGAGGTTGTGTAATGTAGTAAAACATACTGTCCACGTACAGGAAATTAGTGCAATATAAAATAATTGAATATGTACAAATAAATCAACATTTCAATTTAGGCTGATAGTGTATACCAAACATTTGGAACACCTTCCTAATATTGTGTTGCACCCCTCCCCCTTTTCCCCTCAGAACAGCCTCAATTAGTCGGGGCATGGACTCCACAAGGTGTCGAAGCGTTCCACATGGATGCTGGCCCATGTTGACACCAATGTTTCCCACAGTTGTGTCAAGTAGGCTGGATGTTCTTTGGGTGGGGGACTAATCTTAATACACCTGGGAAACTTTTGAGAGATTGAAAACCCAGCAGCGTTGCAGTTACATTTTTTACATTTTTGTCATTTAGCAGACGCTCTTATCCAGAGTGACTTACAGTTAGTGAGTGCATAAATTTTTATATATTTTTTATACATTTTATTTTATTTTTTCATACTGGCCCCCCGTGGGAATCGAACCCACAACCCTGGCGTTGCAAACGCCATGACCTACCAACTGAGCTACATCCCTGCCGGCCAATTGTGCGCCGCCCCATGGTTCTCCCGGTCACGGCCGGCTACGACAGAGCCTGGATTCGAACCAGGATCTCTAGTGGCACAGCTAGCACTGCGATGCAGTGCCTTAGACCACTGCGCCACTCGGGACATAAACTGGTTCACCTGGCACCTGCTACCATACCCCGTTCAAAGGCACTTAAATATTTTGTCTTGCCCATTCACCCTCTGAATGGCACACACAGAATACATGTCTAAATTGTCTCAAGGCTTTAAAATCCTTCTTTAACCTGTCTCCTCTCCTTCATCTAAACCAGGGATGGGCAACTTTGATGGGGGTGGGGGCCACAAAAAAAAGGAACTCATCATGAGGGGCTGCAGTGGCTCGTGGTTCTGCGTACCTCTTTGTTTACCTCTATAAACCTTTCCAATTCAACTTTATCACTTTGGCCTGTAAAAGTACCATTTTTTTATCTGAGTACTGTTGATCCAGTACATTCCATGTGGGATGTGAAGTTTTTAGCATATGTTGTCTGTATTTTGATTGCATCAGAACAGAAGAGTAGGAATGTCAGTCAGGTCACCCATAATACAAGTCAGTATTCGACGTTCATACATGTCTGAGGACGTCGGGAGATGACGTGGAAACCAGTGTCGACATAAGCATCTGCCTCTGGTTCCAAAGGTTGCATGTTCGAATCCAGCAATATAATGTTTTTGTTTGTTTGTTTTAAGCCTATCCCAAACGTCAACTCTTACCTTAAGAATTCTGAGTTAATGCCTAAACTTAACCTTAAACACTTTGAAATTTGTCGTTTGAGAAACATGGACGAACGTCTAATTCTGACGGGAGACTGTGAGAGCTTGTAGGGAATGCAGCATTAAGCGTTAAGGCCTTGCAGCATCTCTGGAGTCACTACTGTTGCTTCTGCTCTGCCCCCCACGGGCGTGGGTTTAATCTGGTGTCAACACAGCCCCTCGTCTATCTCAGCACTTCTCCATCTGCCAAGACAGAAACCTTCTGCCTGGAGGGTAATCTCTAATTAGAACTCTTATCAGTTCCTGATGGGATGGACAGCAGCACAGGGCAATGTGAGAACATATTGTACTGCACAACTTTACTAGCATTAACTTTCCTCATAGAGGTTTTCGGATTCGTATTTTTGTTATTATTAGCAGGAAAGATTATATCTGAGTGCCGAGGATTATGGGTATTAGGCCCAGGGGAGCCACCAGGGAGGCTTGCTGCTGTATGTCTTGTATGTCTCTCGGTAGTACTCTAGCAGGCAGGCAGAGGCTTCTGGAAACTTCTAATTGTCGCCTGGCAGGGAATTTGGGAGTTTCCACAAGCTGTCAGTAAGCCCCTTGCTAGGAAATTGGGATCTGAAAGATCTATGAAGATACTCACAGAAAAAGTTACCCTCCAAGTACATCCAGCCCCTTTTCTACATACCCACTGAAGAAGTCAAACACTTACCCTTGCTAAAAGTGGTGCTCTAAGTTTAAAAGTGCAAGTACAATTGCCTACAGTGTGGGAAATGTATACTGAACAAAAATATATACGCAACATGTAAAGTGTTTGTTTCATGAGCTGAAATAAAATAAATATTCCCCGAAATATTCCATACGCACAAAAAGCTTATTTCTCTGAAATCTAGGGCACGAATTTGTTTACATCCCTGTTAGTGAGCATTTTTCACTTGCCAAGATAATCCAGCCACCTGACAGGTGTGGCATATCAAGAAGCTAATTAAACAGCATGATCATTACACAGGTGCACCTTTTTGCCACACAACAAAATGCCACAGATGTCTCAAGTTTTGAGGGAGCGTGCAATTGGCTTGCTGACTGCAGGAAAGTCCACCAGAGATGTTGCCAGAGAATTTATTGGTCATTTCTCTACCATAAACCCCTCCAACGTCATTTTAGAGAATTTAGCAATATGTCCAACCGGCCTCACAACCGCAGACTTTGTGTAACCACGCCAGCCCAGGACCTCCACATCCGACTTCTTCACCTGTGGGATCATCTGAGACCAGCCACCCGGACAGCTGAGGAAACTGTGGGTTTGCACAACCGAATAATTTCTGCCCAAACTGTCAGAACCCGTCTCAGGGAAGCTCATCTGCGTGCTCGTCATCCTCACCAGGGTCTTGACCTGACTGCAGTTCTGTGTAACCGACTTCAGTGGGTAAATGCTCACCTTCGATGGCCACTGGCATGCTGGAGAACTGTGCTCTTCACGGATGAATCCCGGTTTCAACTGTACCGGGCAGATGGCAGACAGCGTGTATTGCGTCGTGTGGGCGAGCGGTTCGCTGATGTCAACGTTGCAAATAGAGTGCCCCATGGTGGCAGTGGGGTTATGGTATGGGCAGGCATAAGCTACAAACAACGAACACAATTACATTTTATCGATGGCAATTTGATACCGTGCCAAGATCCTGAGGCCCATTGTCTTGCCATTCATCCGCCGCCATCACCTCATGTTTCAGCATGATAATGCACAGCCACATGTCGCATGGATCTGTGCACAATTCCTGGAAGCTGAAAATGTCCCAGTTCTTCCATGGCCTGCATACTCACCAGACATGTCACTTGAGCATGTTCGGGATGCTCTGGATCGACATGTACGACAGGGTGTTGCAGTTCCAGACAGGGTGTGTTTTAGCATATTTTGTTTGTTTTTTCGCATTGTTTGTAACTTATTTTGTACATAATGTTTCTGCTACTGTCTCTTATGACCGAAAAGAGCTTCTGGATATCAGAACAGCGATTACTCACCTCGAACTGGACAAATATTTTTTCTTTAATGAGTCTGATGCGAAGGATATACTGTTACTCCCGGACCAGGCCCAAATTCCCATCATTCGCATGAAGAAAAGACGAGATACAGGGGGCGCAGATCCGGGTGCCTTGTGAGAATTAGTGGGCAAGTGGGTAACCCGCCTCTACCATCCATTCTATTGGACAATGTTCAATCACTGGAGAATAAACTGTATGAGCTCCGTTCGAGACTATCCTACCAACGGGACATTCAAAACGGTAATATCCTATGTTTCACCGAGTCGTGGCTGAACAACGACATAGATAACATACAGTTGGCTGGGTTTTCCGTGCATTGGCAAGACAGAACAGCTACCTCCGGTAAGACGAGGGTTGTTGGTGTGTGTCTATTTGTCAATAACAGCTGGTGCCTGATGTCTAATATTAAGGAAGTCTCGAGGCATTGCTCGCCTGAGGTAGAGTACCTCATGACAAGCTGTAGACCACACTACCTACCAAGAGGGGTTTCATCTATATTTTTCGTAGCTGTCTATTTACCACTACAAACCGATGATGGCACTAAGCCGCACTCAACCAGCTGTATAAGGCCATAAGCAAACAAGAAAATGCTCATCCAGAAGCGGCGCTGCTAGTGGCCGGGAACTTTAATGCAGGCAAACTTAAATCTGTTTTACCTCATTTCTACCAGCATGTCACATGTGCAGCCAGAGGGGAAAAAAACTCCAGACCACCTTTACTCCACACAGAGACGCCTACAAAGCTCTCCCTCGCTCTCCATTTGGCAAATCTGACCATAATTCTATCCTCCTGATTCCTGCTTACAAGCAAAAACTAAAGCAGGAAGTACCAGTGACTCGCTCAATACAGAAATGGTCAGATGACGCGGATGCTACGCTACAGGACTGTTTGCGAGCACAGACTGTAATATGTTCCGGGATTCATCCAATGGCATTGAGGAGTATACCACCTCAATCACCGGCTTCATCAATAAGTGCATCGACGACGTCGTCCCCACAGTGATCATACGTACATACAGTGGGGAAAAAAAGTATTTAGTCAGCCACCAATTGTGCAAGTTCTCCCACTTAAAAAGATGAGAGAGGCCTGTAATTTTCATCATAGGTACACGTCAACTATGACAGACAAAATGAGAAAAAAATATCCGGAAAATCACATTGTAGGATTTTTAATGAATTTATTTGCAAATTATGGTGGAAAATAAGTATTTGGTCAATAACAAAAGTTTCTCAATACTTTGTTATATACCCTTTGTTGGCAATGACACAGGTCAAACGTTTTCTGTAAGTCTTCACAAGGTTTTCACACACTGTTGCTGGTATTTTGGCCCATTCCCCCATGCAGATCTCCTCTAGAGCAGTGATGTTTTGGGGTTTTCGCTGGGCAACATGGACTTTCAACTCCCTCCAAAGATTTTCTATGGGGTTGAGATCTGGAGACTGGCTAGGCCACTCCAGGACCTTGAAATGCTTCTTACGAAGCCACTCCTTCATTGCCCGGGCGGTGTGTTTGGGATCATTGTCATGCTGAAAGACCCAGCCACGTTTCATCTTCAATGCCCTTGCTGATGGAAGGAGGTTTTCACTCAAAATCTCACGATACATGGCCCCATTCATTCTTTCCTTTACACGGATCAGTTGTCCTGGTCCCTTTGCAGAGAAACAGCCCCAAAGCATGATGTTTCCACCCCCATGGTTCACAGTAGGTACAGTGGGGAAAAAAGTATTTAGTCAGCCACCAATTGTGCAAGTTCTCCCACTTAAAAAGATGAGAGAGGCCTGTAATTTTCATCATAGGTACACGTCAACTATGACAGACAAATTGAGAGAAAAAAAATCCAGAAAATCACATGGTAGGATTTTTAATGAATTTATTTGCAAATTATGGTGGAAAATAAGTATTTGGTCACCTACAAACAAGCAAGATTTCTGGCTCTCACAGACCTGTAACTTCTTCTTTAAGAGGCTCCTCTGTCCTCCACTCGTTACCTGTATTAATGGCACCTGTTTGAACTTGTAATCAGTATAAAAGACACCTGTCCACAACCTCAAACAGTCACACTCCAAACTCCACTATGGCCAAGACCAAAGAGCTGTCAAAGGACACCAGAAACAAAATTGTAGACCTGCACCAGGCTGGGAAGACTGAATCTGCAATAGGTAAGCAGCTTGGTTTGAAGAAATCAACTGTGGGAGCAATTATTAGGAAATGGAAGACATACAAGACCACTGATAATCTCCCTCGATCTGGGGCACCACGCAAGATCTCACCCCGTGGGGTCAAAATGATCACAAAAACGGTGAGCAAAAATCCCAGAACCACACGGGGGGACCTAGTGAATGACCTGCAGAGAGCTGGGACCAAAGTAACAAAGCCTACCATCAGTAACACACTACGCCGCCAGGGACTCAAATCCTGCAGTGCCAGACGTGTCCCCCTGCTTAAGCCAGCACATGTCCAGGCCTGTCTGAAGTTTGCTAGAGTGCATTTGGATGATCCAGAAGAGGATTGGGAGAATGTCATATGGTCAGATGAAACCAAAATATAACTTTTTGGTAAAAACTCAACTTGTCGTGTTTGGAGGACAAAGAATGCTGAGTTGAATCCAAAGAACACCATACCTACTGTGATGCATGGGGGTGGAAACATCATGCTTTGGGGCTGTTTTTCTGCAAAGGGACCAGGACGACTGATCCGTGTAAAGGAAAGAATGAATGAGGCCATGTATCGTGAGATTTTGAGTGAAAACCTCCTTCCATCAGCAAGGGCATTGAAGATAAAACGTGGCTGGGTCTTTCAGCATGACAATGATCCCAAACACACCGCCCGGGCAACAAAGGAGTGGCTTCGTAAGAAGCATTTCAAGGTCCTGGAGTGGCCTAGCCAGTCTCCAGATCTCAACACCATAGAAAATCTTTGGAGGGAGTTGAAAGTCCGTGTTGCCCAGCGACAGCCCCAAAATATCACTGCTCTAGAGGAGAGCTGCATGGAGGAATGGGCCAAAATACCAGCAACAGTGTGTGAAAACCTTGTGAAGACTTACAGAAAATGTTTGACATGTGTCATTGCCAACAAAGGGTATATAACAAAGTATTGAGAAACTTTTGTTATTGACCAAATACTTATTTTCCACCATAATTTGCTAATAAATTCATTAAAAATCCTACAATGTGATTTTCTGGATTTTTTTTCCTCATTTTGTCTGTCATAGTTGACGTGTACCTATGATGAAAATTACAGGCCTCTCTCATCTTTTTAAGTGGGAGAACTTGCACAATTGGTGGCTGACTAAATACTTTTTTTCCCCACTGTATGGTGTTCTTTGGATGCAACTCAGCATTCTTTGTCCTCCAAACACGACGAGTTGAGTTTTTACCAAAAAGTTATATTTTGGTTTCATCTGACCATATGACATTCTCCCAATCCTCTTCTGGATCATCCAAATGCACTCTAGCAAACTTCAGACGGGCCTGGACATGTACTGGCTTAAGCAGGGGGACACGTCTGGCACTGCAGGATTTGAGTCCCTGGCGGCGTAGTGTGTTACTGATGGTAGGCTTTGTTACTTTGGTTCCAGCTCTCTGCAGGTCATTCACTAGGTCCCCCCGTGTGGTCCTGGGATTTTTGCTCACCGTTCTTGTGATCATTTTGACCCAACGGGGTGAGATCTTGCGTGGAGCCCCAGATCGAGGGAGATTATCAGTGGTCTTGTATGTCTTCCATTTCCTAATAATTGCTCCCACAGTTGATTTCTTCAAACCAAGCTGCTTACCTATTGCAGATTCAGTCTTCCCAGCCTGGTGCAGGTCTACAATTTTGTTTCTGGTGTCCTTTGACAGCTCTTTGGTCAGCTGAGCTGGTGACCAAATACTTATTTTCCACCATAATTTGCAAATAAATTCATTAAAAATCCTACAATGTGATTTTCTGGATTTTTCTTTCTCAATTTGTCTGTCATAGTTGATGTGTACCTATGATGAAAATTACAGGCCTCTCTCATCTTTTTAAGTGGGAGAACTTGCACAATTGGTGGCTGACTAAATACTTTTTTTCCCAACTGTATCCCAACCACAAGCCATGGATTACAGGCAACATCCGCACCGAGCTAAAGGCTAGAGCTGTCGCTTTCAAGGAGAATCCAGATGCTTATAAGAAATCCCGCTATGCCCTCAGACGAACCATCAAACAGGCAAAGCGTCAATACAGGACTAAGATTGAATCCTACTGAACCGGCTCTGATGCTCGTCAGATGTGTTGCAGGGCTAGCAAACTATTACGGACTACAAAGGGAAACCCAGCCACAAGCTGCCCAGTGACGCGAGCCTACCAGACGGGCTAAATGCCTTTTATGCTCGATTCGAGGCAAGCAACACTGAAGCATGCATGAGAGCACCAGATGTTCCGGACGACTGTGTGATCACGCTCTCCGTAGCCGATGTGAGCAAGACCTTTAAACAGGTCAACATTCACAAGGCCGCAGGGCCAGAAGAATTACCAGGACTTGTACTCAGAGCATGCGCGGACCAACTGGCGCGTGTCTTCACTGACATTTTCAACCTCTCTCTGACCGAGTCTGTAATACCTGCATGTTTTAAGCACACCACCATAGTCCCTGTGCCCAAGAATGTGAAGGTAACCTGCCTAAATGACTACCGTCCCGTAGCACTCATGTCGGTAGCCATGAAGTGCTTTGAAAGGCTGGTCATGGGTCACATCAACACCATCATCCCGGAAACCCTAGATCCACTCCAATTAGCATACCGCTGACCGGTTACATCACCGCCTGGTATGGCAACTGTTCGGCATCCGACCGTAAGGTGCTACAGAGGGTAGTGCGTACGGCCCAGTACAATACTGGGGACAAGCTTCCTGCCATCCACGACCTCTATACTAGGCGGTGTCAGAGGATGGCCCAAAAAATTGTCAAAGACTCCAGACATCCAAGTCATATACTGTTCTCTCTGCTATCGCATGGCAAGTGGTACCTGAGCGCCAAGTCTAGGTCCAAAAGGCTCCTAGGTCCAAAAGGCTCCTTAACAGCTTCTACCCCCAAGCCATAAGACTGCTGAACAATTAATCAAATGGCCACCCAGACTATTTGCATTGCCCCCCCCCCCCCCTTTGTTTTCACACTGCTGCTACTCACTGTTTTATTATCTATGCATAGTCACTTTAACCCTACCTACATGTACAAATTACCTCGACTAACCTGAACCCCTGCACATTGACTCGGTACCGGTACCCCCTGTGAACGACTTCCGCCAAGGCTGCCCCCCCTCCTGGTTCGGGCAGGCTTCGGCGTTCGTCGTCACCGGAGTACTAGCTACTGCCGATCCCATTCTCATCACTCCACTTGTCATGTCTTGTCAATCACACACACCTGGTGCTCATTCCCCTAATTAGTATGTGTATAAGTGTTCCCTCTATTCCCCTTGTCTTTGTGAGTGATTGTTTTGTTGTGAGAGCGTGTAGCTTGGTTGAGCTACATTTCACTGTGTTATTTGCCAAGGTGGATGTTTTCCCTTGTAATAATAATAATATGCCATTTAGCAGACGCTTTTATCCAAAGCGACTTACAGTCATGCGTGCATACATTTTTTTTGTGTATGGGTGGTCCCGGGGATCGAACCCACTACCTTGGCATTACAAGCGCCGTGCTCTACCAGCTGAGCTACAGAGGACCACAGTACAGTGTCGTTTGACACTTGGGGCATTTGATTTATGCAAATAGTTTAAACTCTGGACTTCGGTATTTTACTTCCTGCGCCTGACTGCTTCTTTCACACCTCGTCACAGAATCACTCACCTGATCTGATATGGAGTCAGCAGGAGAAGACCGCATGCCTGGAGTTGTGGCAAGGGTCCAGGAGCATTCCTTGATGTTGGCCAGCTTGGGGGAGGCGATGGATATTTTTCTTCAGGTGGTAGAACGACTCTATCGAGACCAGCTGGTCAACCGGATCCAGCCACCTACACCCCAGCCCCTGGAGGGATCCAGATATCCCGTCCACCGGCGTTTGACGGGACTGCAGCGCAATGTAAGGGATTCCTACTCCAACTGGAGTTGTATTTCTCCAGCATCAGGCCGGAGCCCCGGGAGCGGGAGAAGGTATCCATCCTCGTTTCCTGCCTTTGTGGGAGAGCCCTGGAGTGGGCCAACGCGGTATGGAACGAGGGAGGTACCATGTTGGAGAACTACGGGAAGTTTGCTCGCCTCTTTCGGGCCGTTTTTCATCACCCGCCTGAGGGTCGAGAGGCGGGGGAACGACTGGTTCATCTAAGGCAGGGGACGAGGACCGCTCAGGACTACGCGGTGGAGTTCCGGACAGTGGCAGCTGGGTCCGGGTGGAACGAGCGGGCCCTAATAGACCATTTCCGGTGCCACCTAAGGGAGGACGTCCGACGGAAGCTAGCCTGCCGGGATGCCATGCTATCGTTCTCCCAACTGGTGGACATGGCCATCCGGCTGGACAATCTGCTAGAAGCCAGAGGACGTCCTGGTAGGGGTCTTCCCGTTCCCACTCCAGACGACTCTGACCCCGAGCAGATGGAGCTGGGGGGAGCCGCCGGTCGAGAGAGCGCAGGAGGACAGCGACAGTGCCACTCTGGTGGCACGAAGGGACAATCCACCTCACGTCGCAGTCAACGTTCTTTTGGGTCTGGAGGCGGTAGGCAGGGTACTCACGCGTCACCCCAGGTAACGAACACCCAAACGTGTTCAGAGCCCTTTGCGGCACACTGTACTTTATCTATCTCCTTTCCAGATCACTTGGTAGGTTCCCAGTGTAAGGCGCTAGTCGATTCAGGCGCAGCTGGGAATTTTATGGACAGGGCATTTGCACACCGTCAAGGCATTTCATTGGTTCCCCTAACCATTCCACTCCCCATCAGAGCACTAGATAGTCGACCGGGTTGGTTAAGGAAGTTACTGTACCAGTCACCATGATTACGCAGGAGACACATGTTGAGCAGATCACCTTTATGATTATTGAGTCTCCTGCTTACCGTTTAGTCTTGGGTATCCCGTGGTTAGCCCTTCACAACCTCAATTTCTCTTGGCCGCAGAGGGTTTTGACGGGGTGGTGGCGTGAGTGTCTGGGTAGGTGTCTAGGTGTTTCCGTTGGTGCGACCACGGTGGAAAGTCCAGACGGTACCCCCACCGTGCGCATTCCCCCCGAATACCATGATCTGGCGCTCGCGTTTTCCAAGACGCAAGCGACTAAATTACCACCTCATCGGGAGGGGGATTGCGCGATAAACCTTCGGGTAGACGCTGTACCTTCCAGGAGTCATGTGTATCCCCTGTTTTAGGCTGAAACGGAGGCTATGGAAATATATGTCACCGAGTCGCTGCGCCAGGGGTATATACGTCCCTCCACTTCACATGCTTCCTCGAGTTTCTTCTTTGTGAAGACGAAAGATGGCGGTTTACGCCCGTGCATTGATAATCGACCACTGAATAATGTGACGGTACGATTTAGTTATCCTCTTCTCCTCATTCCTTCAGTGATTGAGTCAATGCATGGGGCCCGTTTTTTCACCAAATTAGACCTCAGGAGTGCCTACAGCCTGGTGCGTATTCGGGAAGGGGGTGAGTGGAAAACAGCATTTAGCACAACCTCGGGGCATTATTAATACCTGGTGATGCCCTACGGTTTGATGAATGCTCCATCCGTTTTCCAGTCCTTTGTGAACGAGGTGTTTCGGGACATGCTTGGTCGTGGTGTGGTGGTCTACATCGATGACATCCTGGTGTATTCCACTACGCGCGCCGAGCATGTGTCCCTGGTTCGCGAAGTACTGGTCCGACTGCTGGAAAATGATCTTTATGCCAAGGCAGAGAAGTGTGAGTTCAATTTCCTTCCTCGGATATCGCATTACCACCACAGGTGGGGAGATGGAGGGAGACCGCATTGCAACCATGCGTAATTGGCCGACTCCAACCACGGTAAAAGAGGTGCAGCGCTTCCTTGGCTTTGCCAACTACTATCGAAGGTTTATTCTGGGTTTTGGCAAGGTCGCAGCTCCCATTACCTCCTTGTTGAAGGGTGGGCCGTCCCGGCTCCGCTGGTCTGCTGAGGCTGATTTGGCATTCAGTAGATTGCGGGGTCTGTTCACCTCAGCCCCAGTACTGGCTCACCCCGATCCATCACTACCGTTCGTAGTGGAGGTGGATGCGTCCGAGGTAGGGATAGGAGCTGTCTTATCCCAACGCTCGGGCACGCCACCCAAGCTCCGCCCCTATGCCTTCTTTTCTAAGAAGCTCAGCTCAGCGGAGCAGAACTACGGCGTTGGTGATCGGGAGCTGTTGGCTGTTGTCCGAGCTTTGACGGTGTGGAGACATTGGCTCGAAGGGGTGAAACACCCTTTCCTCGTCTGGACAGACCACCGTAACCTGGAGTACATTCGGGCAGCGAGGAGGCTGAATCCTCTCCAGGCCAGGTGGGCCCTCTTCTTCACCCGGTTTGATTTCACACTCTCATACTTTCCGGGTATGAAGAACGTGAAGGCAGACGCACTGTCTCGGCTGTATGACACAGAGGAGAGGCCCAGAGACAACACCCCCATACTCCCGGCCTCATGCATTGTGGTGCCGGTAGTATGGGTGATGGACGCAGATATAGCGCAGGCATTACGCACAGATCCATCTCCACCGCAATGTCCAGCTGGGCTGCAGTACGTGCCTGCGCTTATCTGTGATCGTCTGATCTACTGGGCACACACGTCACCCTCCTCTGGTCATTCAGGTATCAGTCATACAATGCGCTGCCTGACCGAGAAGTACTGGTGGCCTACCTTGGCTAAGGACGTGTGGGTGTATATTTCCTCATGCTCAGTGTGCGCCCAGAGTAAGGCACCTAGGCACCTCCCAGCGGGTAAGCTACAACCTTTACCAGTTCCACAACTACCATGGTCTCACCTGAGTATTGATTTTCTCACTGATCTTCCCCCATCCCAAGGTAACACCACGATCCTGGTCGTTGTGGACCACTTTTCAAAGTCCTGCCGCCTCCTTCCTCTGCCCGGTCTCCCCACGGCCCTACAAACTGCGGAGGCTCTGTTTACTCACGTCTTCCGGCACTACGGGGTACCAGAGGATATAGTGTCCGATCGAGGTCCCCAGTTCACATCTAGTGTCTGGAAGGCGTTCATGGAATGTCTGGGAGTCTCGGTCAGCCTGACCTCTGGTTTTCACCCCGAGAGCAATGGGCAGGTGGAAAGGGTGAATCAAGATGTGGGTAGGTTCCTGCGGACCTACTGTCAGGACTGTCCGGGGGAGTGGTCGGTGTTCCTGCCATGGGTAGAATATCCTCAGAACTCTCTCTGCCACTCCTCCACTAACCTAACACCCTTCCAATGTGTTTTGGGTTACCAACCGGTCCTGGCACCGTGGCACCAGAGCCAGACCGAGGCTCCCGTGGTGGATAACTGGTTTCGGCGCGCGGAGGAGTCAATGCATGGGGCCCCCGTGCATCGTCAGAAGGCCAACGGTGTTCATACCGGGGGATCGGGTCTGGCTCTCGACCTGGAATCTGCCCCTCCACCTGCCCTGCCGGAAGCTCAGCCGGCGGTTTGTGGGGCCGTTTAAAGTCCTGAGGAGATTGAACGAGGCATGTTATAGGTTACAACTGCCCATTAATTACCGCATTAACCCCTCGTTCCATGTGTCTCTCCTCAGGCCGGTGGTAGCTGGTCCGCTCCAGGAGTCTGAGGTATGGGAGGTTCCTCCACCTCCTCTGGACATTGAGGGGGCCCCGGCGTACTCGGTCCGTTCCATCCTGGATTCGAGGCGTCGGGTGAGGGGCCTTCAGTATCTCGTGGAGTGGGAGGGGTACGGTCCGGAGGAACGGTGCTGGGTCCCAAGGCGGGACATCCTCGATCCTTCCCTGTTGAGGGATTTCCACCATCGCCATCCGACTCGCCCTGCTCCGCGTCCTCTTGGCCGTCCCCGAGGCTGGGGTCGACGCACTGCCGGAGCCGTGCGTTGGGGGGGGGGGGGGGTACTGTCACGTCTTCCACCGAGGTCATTCATCGTCAACGGAGTACTAGCTTCTGCCGATCCCATTCTCATCACTCCACTTGCATTTCTTGTCAATCACACACACCTGGTGCTCATTCCCCTAATTAGTATGTGTATAAGTGTACCCTCTGTTCCCCTTGTCTTTGTGAGTGATTGTTTTGTTGTGAGAGCGTGTAGCTCGGTTGAGCTACATTACACTGTGTTATTTGCCAAGGTGGATGTTTTCCCTTGTACAGTGTCGTTTGACGCTTGGAGCGTTTGATTTATCCAAACAGAATAAACTCTGGGCTTCGGTATTTTACCTCCTGCGCCTGACTCCTTCTTTCACACCTCGTCACACCCTGTATATAGCCTCGTTATTGTTATTTTATTGTGTTACTTTTTTAAACTTTAGTTCATTTAGTAAATATTTTCAAAACTCTATTCTCTTCAAACTGCATTCACAGTAAGGTCTACACCTGTTTTATTCAGCACATTTGACAAATAAAATGTGATTTGATTTGAATATCCAGTAACTTCGCACAACCATTGAAGAGGAGTGGGACAACATTCCACAGGCCACAATCAACAGCCTGATCAACTCTATGCGAAGGAGATGTGTCGCGCTGCATGAGGCAAATGTTGGTCACACCAGATACTTTATTGTTATTTTTTATGTATTCCCAGTCATGTGAAATCCATAGATTAGGGCCTAATGAATTTATTTCAATTTACTGATTTCCTTATATGAACTGTAACTCAGTAAAATTTAGGAAATTGTTGCATGTTGTGTTTATAGAATTGTTCAGTGTAGTATAGAGATAACATTTCAGAGGTTCCATGTCAAATGTACTGTTCGCAAGGACACCTCCAAGGATATTTACGTTCTCCTGCAAGTTGAGAAGCTTCCATTGATATCCCCTAAGATCAGTTATATAGATCTAGACCTTACTTTTATCTCCATGATATAAGTGCTGTACTTTGCAAAGGCAGTGAAAGTCCTGAAACTATTCTCCGCCTCCTCCCCCTCCTCTTTCTCCTCTTTCTCCTCCTCCTCCTCCTTCTCCACTCCTTTATGGGATGATCCATGGGCGATGCAGACTGGCAGAAAATGGTCTGGTGAGATCAGTGTGAGTTGAATATATCTGAGCAGATACCTTGGCTCCAGCGCCATGGGCCAGACGTGGTTATCAGGGAAATGTCAGATGCTTCCTCAGATGAGAAATTAACAGAGAGGAGGAAGGAAGAAAGGAAAGCGATGAATGGGTTGCGGTTGGTCTGTGTCCCGTCCAGGGTTGACACCACAAAGACAACCCAGCAGTCAGGGTCGTATTCATTAGTGCACAACGTAGCAAAACATTTTGCAACGGAAACAAGAGTTTCTTATTGGACAAGTTCAGGTAGTCCCTCCCTTTTTCCGGTCCGTTTTCTTCCATTTAGTTTCTAGCACACAACTCTGGCAACTACTGACAAGTATCGCTGACAGATTGACCGTCTCCATTCATGACTCCAGTCATCCCAGGAGATTGGCAGTGCTTCCTGTCTGACAGGAGCGCTACACAGGGGATTTCATCATGAGTCACACCTATGCCGAAGGGATTGACATGCAGCCTATCCCGTGGACCTGCAGTCTGCCCAGTGTGCTGCTAATAAGCCAATGAAACACGCTAGTCCTCTGCCACTGCCGCTCTACACACAACATAGTCTGGCGAGGTGCATCACACACATACATACACAGTGCCTTCAGAAAGTTTTGATACCCCTTGACTTATTCTATATTATGTTGTGTTACAGCCTGAATTCAAAATTGATTAAATATATGTTTTTATCTCTCCCATCTACACACCATACCCCATGGTGACAAAGTGAAAACATGTTTTTAGATTTAAAAAAATCTAATGTATTGAATATGAAATACAGAAATGTCTAATTTACTTAAGTATTCACACACCTGAGTCAATACTTTGTAGAAGCACCTTTGGCAGTGATTATATTTACATTTAAGTCATTACAGATGTCTTTCTGGGTATAGTAAGTCCCTAATAGCTTTCCACACCTGGATTGTGCAACATTTGCCCATTATTCTTTTTTAAATTCTTCAAGCTCTGTCAAATAAGTTGTTGATCATTGCTAGACAACAATTTAAAGGTTTTGCCATAGATGTTGATGTAGATTTAAGTCAAAACTGTAACTTGGCCACTCAGGAACAGTCAGTGTATTATTGGTAAGCATCTCCAGTGTAGATTTGGCCTTGTGTTTTAGGTTATTGTCCTGCTGAAAGCAGTGGATGCTGCTGAGGGCAGGACGGCTCATAATAATGGCTGGAACAGAGAAAATGGAAAGGCATCAAACACACGGAAACCATGTGTTTAATATATTTGATACCATTCCACCTATTTCGCTCCAGCCATTACCACGAGCCCGACCTCACCAATTAAGGTGCCACCATCCTCCTTCAGTCTGCTAAATGACAATAAATGCTGAAAGGTGAATTCATCTCCCAGTGTCTGGTGGAAAGCAGACTGAACCAGGTTTTCCTCTAGGATGTTGCTTGTGCTTAGCTCCATTCCGTTTATTTTTTATCCTGAAAAAAACTGAGTGGTTTCCTTCCTCTCCGGCAACTGAGATAGGAAGGACGCCTGTATCTTTGTATTGACTGGGTGTATTGATACACCATCCAAAGTTTAATGAATAATTTCACCATGCTCAAAGGGATATTCAATATCTGCTTGTTTTTATTTTAGGTGCCCTTCTTTGTGAGGCATTGGAAAACATCTGTGGTCTTTGTGGTTGAATCTGTGGTTGAAATTCACTGCTCGACGGAGGGACCTTACAGATCATTGTATGTGTGGGGTACAGAGATGAGGTAGTCATTCAAAAATCATGTTAAACACTATTATTGCACACAGAGTGAGTCCACGCAACTTAGTATGTGACTTGTTAAGCATATTTTTACTCCTGAACTTATTTAGGTTTGCCATAACAAAGGGGTTGAATACTTATTGACTCAAGACATTTTAGCCTTTCATTTTTTATTAATTTGTAAAAATGTCTAAAAACATAATTCCACTTTGACATTATGTGGTATTGTGTGTAGGCCAGTGACAAAAAAATCTCAATTTAATCCATTTTAAATTCAGGCTGTAACACAACAAAATGTGAAAAAAGTAAAGGGGTGTGAATACTTTCTGAAGGCACTGTGAATATATGCGACACCATTCTTCCACAAGAAATTCCATAATTTGTGTTTTGTTGATGGTGCTGTGGAAAACAATGTCTCTGGTGCCGCTCCAGATGTCCCATAAGTATTCACTTGGGTTGAGATCTGATTACGCACGCACACGCACGCACGCACAGACACACACACACACACACACCCTTCTTTCAAAGACACTGAGATCTCTTCAAGCCATGGTAGCCAAAATAATGGGCAACTAAGCATGATGGGATGTTAATTGCTTAATTAACTCAGGAACCACACCTGTGTGGAAGCACCTGCTTTCAATATACTTGGTATCCCTCATTTACTGAAGTGTTTCCTTTATTTTGACAGTTACCTGTACATCACAGGGGAGCTACCATACACTGTGTCACGGATTCTGCCGAGGCTGCTCCTCCTCCTTGCTCGGGCAGGCTTCGGCGTTCGCCGTCCCCGGAGTACTAGCTGCCACCGTTAGATGTTTCAGTGTTTGATTGCTTTTGTCTGTCTATTGCACCTGTGTCCGTTTGTGTCTGATTATGTGTCCTATAAGTTGCCTGTTTTGTGTTGGTTAGTTTGTGTGTTGTTATTCGCCTGTCCGTTAGTGCTGCGTGTTTTCTCTGTTTATTGTTTTTGTAGTTTACGCAGAGTTTGCGTAATCGCTCGCCTCTGGTTTGTGTTGAGGCCGTTCATTTGTATTGTGCCTTGTGTTGCACTAGTAAACTTTGTTGGACTAAGCTTCGGTGTCCTGCGCCTGACTCCCACACCACATTCACCTCAGCCATTTGACAGAACAACACACCACATATGGAGTCAGCAGGAGCAGCGGCGGCACCCAAGTCGCTGGAGGATCGGATCAGCGACCAAGACACCATGATCCGGCAACTTGGGGCCGCCATGAACGAGGTGTCCAACACTCTGCGCCGGTTGGTTACGGGAGAGGTGCCCACGCCTTCGCACACCTTACCATCACCATCGGCCAGTCCTCCTCTCCCAGCACCGGAACCCAGTGGCATTCGGCTCTCGCTCCCGAGGGCATATGATGGTTCTGCAGCCGGGTGTCAGGGGTTCATCCTGCAGGTGGAACTCTACCTGGCCACCATACACCCGGCGCCCTCGCGATACGAGAGCGTCTCCGCCCTCATCTCCTGTCTATCCGGCAAGGCGTTGGAGTGGGCCAACGCCGAATGGAGGGGAATAGACGCCGCCACCATCACCTACGCGGAGTTCTCCCGCCGCTTCAGGGCTGTGTTCGATCATCCACCTGAGGGGAAGGCGGCGGGGGAGCGTCTGTTCCACCTCCGACAGGGGAAGAGGAGTGCACAGGAGTTCGCCCTGGAGTTCCGGACTCTAGCAGCGGATGCGGGGTGGAATGAGAGGGCCCTCATCGACCATTACCGGTGTAGTCTACGAGAGGACGTTTGTCGTGAGCTGGCCTGCAGGGACACCAACCTATCCTTCGACCAGTTGGTGGACTTTTCCATCCGTCTCGACACCCTGCTGGCTACCCGCGGACGTCCCGAGTGGGGGTCGTCCATTCCACCCTCCAGCACCTCCGAGCCGATTCCCATGGAGCTCGGGGGTGCTGGCGCTAGGGAGAGGAGGAGAGAGAACCCGAGGGGGGCCGTCCCCTGCACCAACTGTGGCCGTGGAGGACACACTGCGGCTAGGTGCTGGGGAGGGTCTCCTGGGAGAGGGGACAACAGGTCACGCACTGGGGAGTCATTTCAGGTGAGTAGGCGCCCCACTTACCCAGAGCTCTCTGTTGGTCACCTGTGTATACCTGTGAGATTTCCACAGGTGGAACCTCATTCCCAGCATAAGGCGCTAGTAGATTCAGGCGCAGCTGGGAATTTTGTTGATCGTGAATTTTGTTATAGGTTAGGAATTCCCCTTCGGCCGATAGAAGCCCCCTTTCCTGTTCATGCCCTAGACAGCCGGCCGCAGGGGTCGGGGTTGATCAGAGAAGTCACAGCACCACTTAAGATGACGACGCAGGGGGGTCATGAGGAGATCATTCAGTTTTATCTGATCGACTCTCCTGCGTATCCCGTGGTGCTGGGGCTTCCCTGGTTAAGCGCCCATGATCCTACCATTGCGTGGCAACAGAGGGCTCTTATGGAGTGGTCTGCCCAGTGTGTAGGGAGATGTCTAGGTGTTTCCTTAGGGGCGACCTCGGTGGAGAGTCCGAACCAAGTGCCCGCAATGCGCATTCCCCCTGAATATGAGGATTTAGCACTTGTGTTCAGCAAAACTAGGGCAACACGGCTACCACCTCATAGACAGGGGGATTGTGCGATAGATCTCCAAACGGGAGCGGCACTTCCGCGGAGTCGTGTGTATCCCCTGTCTCAAGAGGAGACAGCGGCTATGGAGACTTACATAGCCGAGTCCTTGGCACAGGGATACATACGGTCCTCCACTTCCCCGGTTTCCTCGAGTTTCTTCTTTGTGAAGAAGAAGTACGGGGGTTGCGCCCGTGTATTGATTACCGTAGTCTCAATCAGATCACGGTTAAGTACAGTTACCCTCTTCCTCTGATTGCGACTATGACGGAGTCATTACGCGGAGCGCGGTTCTTCACAAAGTTGGATCTCAGGAGCGCGTACAATCTGGTGCGCATTAGGGAGGGGGATGAATGGAAAACAGCATTTAGCACCACCTCGGGTCATTACGAGTATCTCGTCATGCCATACGGGTTAATGAATGCTCCTTCAGTCTTCCAATCCTTTGTTGACGAGATTTTCCGGGACATGCATGGGCAGGGTGTGGTAGTATACATCGACGACATCCTAGTGTACTCTTCTACACGAGCCGAGCATGTAGCCCTGGTGCTAGACCTGTTTGGGTTATCGGTTGTCCGCGTCTGGTGTGAAGATAGAGGTTGACCGTGTGTCGGCCGTTCGTGATTGGCAAACTCCAACCGCTGTAAAAGAGGTGCAGCAGTTTTTGGGTTTTGCTAATTACTACCGGAGGTTTATCCGGGGCTTTGGACAGGTGGCAGCTCCCATTACGTCCCTGCTAAAGGGGGGTCCGGTGCGTTTGCAGTGGTCAGCTGAGGCGGACAGGGCGTTTGGTAAACTTAAGAACCTGTTCACTTCGGCTCTGGTGCTGGCGCATCCTGACCCCGCTTTACCATTCCAAGGTGAGGTAGACGCGTCCGAGGCCGGTATTGGGGCAGTCCTGTCGCAACGGTCCGGCACGCCACCTAAACTCCGCCCCTGTGCGTTCTATTCTAAGAAGCTCAGCCCGGCGGAGCGCAATTATGACGTAGGGGACAGGGAGCTGTTAGCTGTAGTCCAGGCCCTAAAGGTGTGGAGGCATTGGCTTGAGGGGGCTCAACACCCTTTCCTCATTCTGACTGACCACCGTAACCTGGAGTACATCCGGGCAGCTAGGAGATTGAACCCTCGTCAGGCTAGGTGGAACATGTTCCTGACCTGGTTTGTTTTTAAGATCACATACATCCCAGGGTCCCAGAACGGTAAGGCAGACGCCCTGTCCCGGCGGTATGACACAGAGGAGAGGTCCATTGAGCCTACTCCCATACTGCCGGAGTCTTGTCTGGTGGCTCCGGTGGTGTGGGAGGTCGATGCGGAGATCGAGCGGGCACTGCGTACCGACCCTACTCCCCCAGAGTGTCCGGTGGGGCGGACGTACGTTCCGCTCGAGGTTCGTGACCGCCTTATTTATTGGGCTCATACGTCACCCTCCTCTGGACATCCAGGTATTGGCCGGACAGTGCACTGCCTTAGCGTGAAATACTGGTGGCCAACGTTAGCTAGGGATGTGAGGGTTTATGTCTCCTCCTGCTCGGTGTGCGCCCAGTGTAAGGCGCCTAGACATTTGCCCAGGGGAAAGTTACATCCCCTGCACGTTCCAAAACGACCATGGTCCCACCTCTCGGTGGATTTTGTGACTGACCTTCCCCCCTCCCAGGGGAATACCACTATTTTGGTCGTTGTGGATCGGTTTTCTAAGGCCTGTCGTCTCCTCCCAATGCCGGGTCTCCCTACTGCCCTACAGACCGCTGAGGCCCTATTCACCCACGTTTTCCGGCACTATGGGGTGCCCGAGGATATAGTGTCTGACCGAGGTCCCCAGTTCACCTCCAGAGTCTGGGGGGCGTTCATGGAACGCTTGGGGGTCTCGGTGAGCCTTACCTCGGGTTACCACCCAGAGAGCAATGGGCAGGTAGAACGAGTCAACCAGGATGTGGGTAGGTTTCTGAGGTCCTATTGCCAGGGCCGGCCGGAGGAGTGGTCTAGGTATCTCCCCTGGGCAGAGATGGCACAGAACTCTCTCCGCCACTCCTCCACTAATCTAACCCCTTTCCAGTGTGTGTTGGGGTATCAGCCGGTCCTGGCACCATGGCACGAGAGCCAGATCGAGGCCCCTGCGGTGGACGAATGGATTCGGCGCTCGGAAGAGACGTGGAACGCTGCTCATGTCCATCTGCAGCGGGCCATCCGTCGACAGAAGGCGAGCGCCGATCGCCACCGCAGTGAGGGTCCGGTTTACGCACCGGGAGATCGAGTCTGGCTCTCGACTCGAAACCTGCCCCTCCGCCTGCCCTGCCGGAAGCTGGGTCGGCGGTTTGTGGGGCCCTTTAAAGTCCTGAGGAGATTGAACGAGGTGTGTTACAGGTTACAACTGCCTATAGATTATAAGAATATTAACCCCTCGTTCCATGTGTCTCTTCTCAGGCCGGTGGTAGCTGGTCCACTCCAAGAAGGTGAGATAGGAGAGACCCCTCTGCCCCCTCTGGACATCGAGGGAGCTCCGGCGTACACGGTCAGGACCATCTTGGACTCGAGACGTCGGATGGGGGGTCTCCAGTATCTCGTGGAGTGGGAAGGGTACGGTCCGGAGGAACGGTGCTGGGTGCCTAGGAGGGATATCCTAGATCCATCTCACCTGACTGAGTTCCACCGTGGTCATCCCACGCGCCCGGCTCCGCGTCCTCCTGGTCGTCCCCGAGGCCGGGGTCGGCGCACGGCTGGAGCCGCGCGTCAAGGGGGGGGTACTGTCACGGATTCTGCCGAGGCTGCTCCTCCTCCTTGCTCGGGCAGGCTTCGGCGTTCGCCGTCCCCGGAGTACTAGCTGCCACCGTTAGATGTTTCAGTGTTTGATTGCTTTTGTCTGTCTATTGCACCTGTGTCCGTTTGTGTCTGATTATGTGTCCTATAAGTTGCCTGTTTTGTGTTGGTTAGTTTGTGTGTTGTTATTCGCCTGTCCGTTAGTGCTGCGTGTTTTCTCTGTTTATTGTTTTGTAGTTTACGCAGAGTTTGCGTAATCGCTCGCCTCTGGTTTGTGTTGAGGCCGTTCATTTGTATTGTGCCTTGTGTTGCAGTAGTAAACTTTGTTGGACTAAGCTTCGGTGTCCTGCGCCTGACTCCCACACCACATTCACCTCAGCCATTGACACACTGTGAGCTAATCAGCTGGAAAATGGGTTACTTTGTGTAGTGGACGCTGTAGAATTACCTTTTTCATCACACTGATGTGTTTAGAGAAATCAACTGGATAATGGTAGAAACCTGCAATATGCACCACAGTCTTCTGCATAGAGACTCACCTTGGATTTACCCATTATCGTTATGCTGTGAGCATGATGGAGCACATTGGGCAAACCCAGCTCATGTTACATTTTCTTGCTGGCTACTGTACTTGCATTGGGTTGTTTATGTTGTTAAGTGTACATGGTTAAGTATGTGTACTTAAAATGTTGACAATTTGATGGGGATACAGTCTGTCTCCCAACTTTTGCTCCTGCTGCCTCATTGAACCACTCTCATTGTAAAATAATAGAGCTTGTTCGAAAACACTTATTGATTGTTTGAGAGGGTTATGTCTCTCCCTGTAGTCAAGGCTGAAGCAATCAATTAAAAACTAAATTAAGTTCAGTCCCAAGTTTTTTGTAAATAAATGGTCTCACATTGGCCAGGACCCATATTTGTATCATAGGCACTGAGTTATCTTTATTGAATCATCACGCAGCCAAGAGTGTCCAATTTCTATTAAAACTAGCATAGTAGCAAACTACCATGACAGCCTTGGTCAGTTTCCATCTTCATACAGCATTAGAGGAATGGGAGTGGATAACTGAAGTAAATTATTCCTGTAATTTAATGGTGTAGTGAGCATTACCTGACAAGTGCTTGGCTTTAACAGGGATACAAATCAAAATAGAGAATGTTTGGGGATGGGGAGGGCTGGAGCAATATATTTATATTTATAACTGGGTGGTTCGAGCCCTGAATGCTGATTGGCTGACAGCCGTGGTATATCAGACCGTATACCATGGGTATGACAAAACATGTATTTTTACTGCTCTAATTACGTTGGTAACCAGTTTATAATAGCAATATGGCACCTCAGGGGTTTGCATTATATCATTTTTTACATTTTAGTCATTTAGCAGACGCTTTTATCCAGAGCGACTTACAGTTAGTGAATACATATATTTTTTTTTATACTGGCCCCCCGTGGGAATTGAACCCACAACCCTGGCGTTGCAAACGCCATGCTCTATCAACTGAGCTACATCCCTGCCGGCCATTCCCTCCCCTACCCTGGACGACTTGTGCGCCGCCCATGAGTCTCCCGGTCGCGGCCGGCTGCGACAGAGCCTGGATTCGAACCAGGATCTCTAGTGGCACAGTTAGCACTGCGATGCAGTGCTTTAGACCACTGCGCCACTCAGGAGGCCAATTATATGGCCAATATACCACTGCTAAGGGCTGTATCCAGGCACTCTACTTTGCATCGTACATAAGAACAGCCCTTAGCCGTGGTATATTGGCAATATAATTTACCACACCCCCTCGGGCCTTATTGCATAAATATACAGTACCAGTCAAAAGTTTGGACACACCTACTCATTCAATGTAGAAAATAGTGAAAATAGAGAAAAACCCTGGAATGAGTAGATGTGTCCAAACTTTTGACTAGTACTGTATATATGACTCTACGGACAGATCACCTTTACTCATTCTGGATAACATGCAATACAAATTAACTTCCTGCTGTAATGGACCTGCTGCAATGGACCAAAATAAATGCATGCATGAAATATAGGGTATGCATTGTTGCTAATCCCCAAAGAACTCTTTCTTCTAGTTCAACAGCCTTTTTTACTCCATTTAAACTCAATTAAGGAACTAAGCTCTCAGTCAAATTGCTTACCAAAGTCACTGTCCCTGTTCTGGGATATAATACTGCTATCTGTATCAGAAGGTTTGTTATTAACTGTTATTAACCCATCTATGACTACACCATCTTTTTCTGTAATGAGCTAACTACAAAAAAATTGTATTTCTACTAGGAGTGGCAATAGGACATTGTAATAATGATACACAGAACAAAAATATAAACACAACATATAAAGTGTTGGTCCCATGTTTCATGAGCTGAAATAAAAGATCCCTGATATTTTCCATATGCACAAAAAGCTTATTTCTCTAAAATGTTGTGCACAAATTTGTTTACATCACTGTTAGTGAGCATTTGATCCTTTGTCAAGATAATCCATCCACCTGACAGGTGTGGCATATCAAGAAGCTGATTAAACAGCATGATCATTACACAGGTGCACCTTGTGCTGGGGACAATAAAAGGCCACTCTAAAATGTGCAGTTTTGTCACACAACACAATGCCACAGATGTCTCAAGTTTTGAGGGAGCATGCAATTGGCATGCTGACTGAAGGAATGTCCACCAGAGCTGTTGCCAGATAATTTAATGTTAATTTGTCTACCATAAGCCGCCTCCAACGTCATTTTAGAGAATTTGACAGTATGTTCAACCGGCCTTACAACCGCAGACCACGTGTAACCACGCCAGCCCAGGACCTCCACATCCGGCTTCTTCACCTGTGGGATCGTCAGAGTCACCTGCCCAGTCATATGAAATCCATTGATTAGAGCTTTATTTATTTATTTCAATTGACTGATTTCCTTATATGAGATATAACTCAGCAAAATATTTGACAACGTTGCATGTTGTGTTTATATTTTTACTCAGTTTACATGGATTTTGTTTTGTTTTTAGAGTTTCTGATGTTGCTTGATTGAGTCCATTTCAGCAGTGTGGAGGGCATAAACAGTTTCCATTTGCACAAAACTGATGACTGGGGAAAGGACTGAGTCATATTCAGCTAAGCCTATTATATAAAGTGCTTAAGTCTCTTTCTCTGTACAAAATGATTAAAATAATCGGGAACAGTTCAAGTGATAATTCAGATGTCTGCTATTCATATAATTTTTGATTATCTATGTCATTCACAACCTCTGATAGCTAAAACCCCCTTGAAACGCACACACACAAACACTGTTCATGGTGCTGAATGTTATCTCCTTTACTGCAGCTCTCATACACACACACACACTGAAGTCCATTCAGATGGCTCTATTGGTGATGGTTTACAGTGGTCGTTGCCTCAATTATACTTTAATTGTCTGCCATTATGAACTATAAGGATTAGGATTTGTCTGTCCCTGCAATCGCAATGAGGAGCTGCAACAGTCTGCAGTAGAAATTGAAAATCAAGCTGATAGCCAAAGCTGTGCCGGTGCTGTGAGGGAAGAGAGTCAGTTAATTGCCTCTCTCTCTCTACTGTGCATATTGTAGTGGAATGTAGCTTTTTTGTCACTATCGCCGTCCGATTGGGGATGCTCTGCTTTATGATAGTGTTTACTTTGCTTTCCCTCTGCGATCGCCCCAAACTCCTTTAATTAGTCCTATAAATCACTCCTCCATCTCTCTCTCTCTCTCTCTCTCTCTCTCTCTCTCTCTCTCTCTCTCTCTCTCTCTCTCTCTCTCTCTCTCTCTCTCTCTCTCTCTCTCTCTCTCTCTCTCTCTCTCTCTCTCTCTCTCTCTCTCTCTCTCTCTCTCTCTCTCTCTCTCTCTCTCTCTCTCTCTCTCTCTCTCTCTCTCTCTCTCTCTCTCCGACCCATACCCACAGCTCAGCTCACTGGAGAGAAGGACTCCATTCCTCATTATCCTTCAGAGGTTAACCTTTACAAAGACGATTGGACCGCATCTCATAGAGCCCCCTGGACGTCTCTCAGATTAGCATAATTGAACATGCTTGTGCTTCTGTGTCATAAACAGATATCATAGGGCACCTTTGGAAAGGGGGGGAGGTCTGCTAAGCTAACATATGGAATTGTTTTAAGATGGGCATACCAAGGATCAATTAGCTATTTGATTTAGAATTTTTTGATATCTCTAATTTAAACAGACAGATTTTTATGGGGATTTTTGTATTATGCTGATTAGATTTCCGCAGGGGCGCTGATATCGACTCTAGGAGGTTTAACTTGCTAATACCAATTGACGTGATGCATTGTGCATGGTGTAAAGCTCAGTTCTATTTATTATTGTTTTAAAAAGATTCATCTCTGGTAAACTGGGAAACTGGGACACATTCAGCAGGGTACAACATTGTGGAACATTCAAAAATAAATAATGATTTAGAACAAACATGCCTCTCTGAGTCTGACATGTAGAATCACTTCAGGGCTTTGTGATATTTCTATCTGCAACGCTTGCCTACTGAACATGGCCCTGCTCTTGTGTGTTTGTTTGATATTTAACTCCCATCCATCAGTGGAAGCGTGGAATGGCAGGTTAATTTTGGCCAATGATAATCCAGTGCTAATCCCGTATCACAGATAGCCTATAAATTGACTGCTAGATGCGATATCATATTTCCAGTGAGACAAGTCATGTGTAGATGTGTGCCACCCGACATGCTCCCCACTCAATGATAACAATATCAGCTCAATGATAACAAGCTGTGACTATAATTAGTTATATATATATATCTACTATCGCACAGTTTTTTGGGGGTCTTGGTTCAAATGTTTATTTTGGCAATTCTTAGACAATTCTTAGACCGTGGCATTCTTAGACTTTTAGATTAGGTGTCTCAAGTTTTGAGGGAGGGTGCAATTGGCATGCTGACTGAAGGAATGTTCACCAGAGCTGTTGCCAGATAATGTAATGTTAATTTGTCTACCATAAGCCGCCTCCAACGTCATTTTAGAGAATTTCACAGTACTTACAACCGGCCTTACAACCGCAGACCACGTGTAACCACGCCAGCCCAGGACCTCCACATCTGGCTTCTTCACCTGCGGGATCGTCAGTCACCTGCCCAGTCATACGAAATCCATAGATTAGGGCTTAATTTATTTATTTCAATTGACTGATTTCCTTATATGAGCTGTAACTCAGCAAAATATTTGAAATTGTTGCATGTTGCGTTTATATTTTTGCTCAGTTTATATGGATTTTGTTTTGTTTTTAGTTTCTGATGTTGCTTGATTGAGTCCATTTCAGCAGTGTGGAGGGCATAAACAGTTTCCATTTGCACAAAACTGATGACTAGGGAAAGGACTGAGTCATATTCAGCTAAGCCTATTATATAAAGCGCTTAAGTCTCTTTCCCTGTACAAAATGATTAAAATCATTGGGAACAGTTCAAGTGATAATTCAGATGTCGGTTATTCAAATAATGTTTGATTCACAACCGCTGATAGCTAAAAAAAAACTGTGACTATAATTAGTTATATATCTCTCTCTACTGTCGTACAGTTTTGGGGGGGTCTTGGTTCAAATGTTTACTTTGGCAATTCTTAGACTGTCATTCTTAGACTTTTAGACTAGGTCTGTTCACAGGGGAATGGAATACATTGTCTGTGTACTAAAGGCGATATAATTACATATGATCTCTGTGGTAAAGCCAATTAAAGCAGTATTTTCTCGCTTATTGATGCCATGTATATTTTCGTCCTTATTTTCATGCATGCCGCTGAGTGTGCGTGCATAACGGTTGCGTGATTCTGAAGTGAGCTTCGAATGTTTAACTTTTCAATCAAACTAAAAATAACCCCACGCAGGTTTTGCAAATTAGAGTTCTTTCTGCACTTGGTGGTTCCCACGAGTGTGTGTTGTTGGTTACCAAGCAACTTATTCGCTCCACACGATCGGCTGCGTCATTTCCTCCTGACAAGAGACCAGAGGGAGGGAGCGAGACCCCAGACAGTACAGCAGCATATAGCAGCTGGTCGGGAAGCTTGCGGAGACAGCTGCCGATTAGGTCAACGCAAGGCTGGAACCAAATAAAGAGTTATATAAGCCAAAAACTACCGGGGGAAACATTAACTCAACTTGAAAATGGCTAAATTATTTTTGCGCTATTTGGAACACGTTTAAAGCTCCTGCTGGATATATTTGCAAGGGATAAGACAACTCCACTATATGAACTTCGGTCGCCGGTAAAGGAACCAAGCAAAATAACAACTTCTATCTAGAACAGCTTGGGTATTATTTTCTCCGAATCTTGTGCTCACATACTAGTACGTGTACCACTTGATATTAATTTGTAGTAGCCCTATTCTTTTGGCGCTTGAGCTTCTTGTGCCTGTTGACGAAGTGATATCTGTGGATACCTGAGAAGCAGCTCGCGAGCTACCTGACCTCTTAATGCACGAAAACAAGACCAAGGCTACGAAATGTTTCTTCTATGTGCATTAGTCTATTTCATGTGCCTTTTTGACGCTTGATTAGCCTAACTTATTACTGAAGTTCATATCGTAGGCTATTATTAAACTGCAAATCGGATGAATATGTTGTATAATTTGTCTTTGAAATTATAACATTGAACTTGAGTTGTTTCATTTATTGTTCGAGGCTGCATTCAAAAATTTTGTAATTCAGCCGGTTGGATAAGACAGCCCTCAGGCTCAGACCTAGCCAATATGTCTATTAGTGGAGTGGACGTCCTGCACGAATAACTATGCCACAGCCCAACGCTCTCGGCCTAATGACTAATGTCTCCCTGCTCCGGTGTGGCTCTGTGACCCAGTCACACGTCTAGGATGAGCACGGATCTAGAGCGCATGTCGCTCAACTCCTCCTCGGCCAACTCTGTGGCCTCGAGTGCCCGCACGCTGTCAGCCAACGTCAAGAAGCTGCACAACGCGCTCAACCTGCTGCTCAACGACTTGGAGCGGGAGCAGTTCATTCACTGCCTCAACGTGTACCACTCCAAGCGTAATGTCCACGACCTGGTTCAAACCCTCAAAGTAATTCTCAATGCGCCCAGCAAACGCCAACTTCTGCCCATGCTACGGCTGGTCATTCCCCGCTCCGACCAGCTTTTGTTTGACCAATACACCTCGGAGGGCCTTTACTTGAAATCGGATTTACTTGCCAGCAATGGGAGCGCCGAAGCGGTGGGCGAAGTTCCCAGTGGGAGTCCAACTCCTCCCGGTCATTTCTCGCTAACTCCCCCCGGATCTCAGGTTGCGCTGCGCAGCTCTCCGGATAGTTTCAGCACCTGCAGTGATGGGACAGCTCCCCTCGTGCCGCTGCTCGGGAGAGGCTTTTTGCACGAGCCTCCAGGAGAGGTCCGACAGGTGATCCTGAAACGGCACAAGAGCAACGAGGGCTTGGGTTTCAGTATCCGCGGCGGCTCAGAGCACGGGGTCGGAATCTATGTGTCTCTGGTGGAGCCAGGATCCCTGGCCGAGAAAGAGGGACTAAGGATTGGGGATCAGATTATGAAAGTCAACAGCACAGTGTTCGATAAAGTCACGCACGCTGAAGCGGTGAAGGTAAGTGTGTGTGTGTGTGTGTGTGTATTGACTGTCACGTTCCAGTCAAGCAATATATGGCACATAAGATAGCACAATATAGAGTTAATACACAGGCCTAGAAGAGGTAACTGATCTCGCCAGTCGCCAGGGTCACTAGGCTACATGTAGAGATATATAATGCGCCCATGGGCAAGCCAGGGCCATGCAACCAAGACATGGATCCGGGCCAGTGGCTTCAAATGTGCCAATGGCAAAATGATGTGCGTCGTTTACACGTCGCCTGCACCTCTGACCCCAAATCTCTTTGTTTGTTCTTCACTGGTTGCCCTTTTCTTGTGGGTGGCAACAGGTCACAAATCTTGCTGCTGTGTTGGCACACTGTGGTATTTCACCCAAAAGATATGGGAGTTTATCAAAATTGGTTTTCAAACCTTTTGTGGGTCTGTGTAATCTGAGGCAAATATGTGTCTCTAATATGGTCATACATTTGGCAGGAGGTTAGGAAGTGAAGCTCAGTTTCCACCTCATTTTGTGGGCAGTGTGCACATAGCCTTTCTTCTCTTGAGAGCCAGGTCTGCCTAAGGCGGCCTCTTTCTCTCCTTATCGCTCTCTCTCTCGCTCTCTCTTTCACAGACACACACACACACAGAGAGAGAGAGAGAGAGAAAGGAAATACCTTAAAGCAGAACTTCATAGATAAGTTCCACTGTACATCCTACCTCTACCAGCTCTCCCCTGCTCCACTTTGTTAGAAACTTCCCCTGAAGCTGTTTAGCTGAGCTGTCTGTCTCCTAAGAGCCTGTCTTGGCTCTGCTTCTTGGAGCCTGTGCCAGGGTGTTCCCCACAGTCAGCGCTTAGAGCTTTTTCAGGATCATCTTTTCCATGGCATGCTTGGCGGCGAGGACCAGCACCATGACGGGAACAGGGTCGTAAATCCTGCCCTCCCGGGGCCACATCCAATTGGTTTCAGCAGAGAGATGCAGAGAGAGAGAGAGGGAGAGACGTCTGTCTACCTATCGCTTAATCAGATTGATCTGAGTCTGTGAAACAGAGGAGGCTGGAGATGAGATGACCTTCCCTTTGGCTTTGCTAGTCTCTCCCTCTCTACAACATGTCTCTCTCTCTCTCTCTCTCTCTCTCTCTCTCTCTCTTTCTTTCTTTCTTTCTTTCTTTCTTTCTTTCTTTCTTTCTTTCTTTCTTTCTTTCTTTCTTTCTTTCTTTCTTTCTTTCTTTCTTTCTTTCTTTCTTTCTTTCTTTCTTTCTTTCTTTCTTCTATCCCTCCCTCTCTTGGTTCCAACACAGCTTGTGATGGGCAGCTGGTCCATGCTAGTCTGACAGCTCCTTGAGGATTATAAAATGGAGAGAATTGAGTGCAGGAGTGCAGGCTTTCTGAGTTGGGCTGAGGTCTGAGGTGGTGTGGTGCCCAGGAGAGGCAAGCAGAGGCATGGCCAGGAGGAGAGAGATTGGGAAGAGGCCTAGGCAGAGGGTCCCAAGGCATCTCACTCTTTTGCTGTTTAGGAATGAACAGATAGCTATCTGACTCGGGGAATTGAGTTCATACCAGTCACAGAGCATAATATGCTATTGGGATCTTGCAGCTGCTGAAAAACAAACTCCACTAGGACTTGTGCTGCTGTCTGAGCTACCTGTGTGTGGATGGCTGGGGGAAACACTCCTTCTTCTTTCTGTGTCCAGAGGTTCAAATGGCAAAATGTTGACTGTGTATTTATGAGACTTTTAGAGTGCTTTTGTTGACTATTCCTTATAGCTCATGCTACACTATAGGGTCATACTGAGTGGTCATAGCTCATATCTGTTGCCCAACAGACCGCAATTTGTAACAAAGGTCCACCTTTTAAAGTGCTTAAAATTATTAAGTTACCTGTCCAAAACTCACCTCTCCCTTGTGGAGAATACATTTAGCAAAAGTGTAAACATTGCATAAACAGCACTGAGCTCTGTTATTGATTGACCGATATTAACTTTGGCTGCAGGTCAACAACCCCTATGTTTTCTGCCCGAAAGTGTTGTGGTCTGGGCCAGGGTTTTTTGGCTCAGCAATTGTTGTTTAAGTAGGGCCAACCCACGTTTGTAATGACAAGGGGGTCTGATGTGTGTCATCCTCTCCATACAGATGGCTCAGGAAGAAAACAGAGGCCTGTACTAAGTGCTGAGGCCAGGTGGGGTCTGCTGTGTTCTCATGATTCCATTCTCTTTTTTAATTAAGAAGTGAATTATTTATCAAATGCTTTAATTACGCAAGCAAAGACTAATTCCTCTAGCCTCAGTGTGACTGTGCTCCGGTGTGATTAATATTGAAATGTTTACCGGCGTAGAAGAAGAAGAAGGTGAGCAGAATGAAGATTGCATCCCAAATGGTACCCTATTCCCTATGTAGTGCACTACTTTTGACCAGGGCCCATAGGGAATAGTCACATCCGTCTCACTGACCACAATGTATGCCTTGACAGCCAGGGGAGAAGATGAGGCGATCCTTCACATCTTTAAGCCATCATCTTTCCACTCTTTCTCATGTTTTCGTTGGCGCTCATACTCAAACTCATCTTTCTTTTCATCTTTCTATTGTTCATTATCATGAACAGAAAACAGTCTCTCTGCCTGGCACTGTCTCTGTTGAGATATTATATGTTTTCCCCTTTTATGCTGCTGCGTAATGCTTAGCATACATTCTCCCTGGGCATTTATCGGTCGCGCACGCACACACACACACACACACACACACACACACACACACACACACACACACACACACACACACACACACACACACACACACACACACACACACACAAATAAGACTGTCAGACTGGGCGTTCACTCTGTCAACTTTCTTAACCCCCTGTCTGTCTCAAAGCACTGTTTGTGTTCACCTCCAGTCTCTCCTGGGGTCTTCCACAGCCGCCCTGCTGAAGTAACTGACTCCATTGTGTCTGTGTAATTGTTTTACAATGGACTGCAGGGATGGTTCGGTTCACGGCCAACGTGCCCCTAATCCATCACCTGTTCTCACTTGTTCTCTGCTGGCAGAGTGTCGTTCAACTAGCCAATAATATCCTCTATTCACTGCCAAGAGCTGTGGTCAGATATGTGCAAAAATATCACTCATTCTATTAGTGTCAGGGTCGGTTCACTTATACAGTACTGACATTGATTTCAATGGAGACACTGGAGACTGTATTAGGAGCACGATTAAAGTGACAGTTAAGTTGTCTGGGTGGTGCATGGTTTAGGTGACACCCTGAGAATTTAGGGCTAAACTCAGACAAAGGAAACACTGGTCAGGGACTTGCAGCTTTATTACTTTGTTTGCGTCCCAAATGGCACCCTATTCCCTATGTAGTGCACTACTTGGACACAAGCTTGATGATTTATAGTGGAGTACCTTGCCTCCTCATAGACTCTGACACCGTTTACGATGTGGGTTAGTCATTCTGGTCATAGGTAGGACCCTCAGCATATGTCTGATTTCACCCCACAATGGATTTACAGCTGAACTGGGCCTGGGGGACTGTGTAGAAGGCCTTGTCTTTGTCCCAAATGGCACCCCATTCCCTATTTAGTGCACTACTTTTGACCAGGGCCCATAGGGCTCTGGTCAAAAGTAGTGCACTAAGGGAATAAGGTGCCATTTGGGATACAGACCTTGTCTCCTCCCAAGAGGACGTGGGAAGGCTGAGCCTCTGGTGGAGGTCTGTGGTGAATATTAGGTAGGATAACAGGAAGGAGGGATGGCTCTGTCTGGGCTATTTACATTTTGTTCAGTGGCTTTTGGCAGGTATTTGTTTGGTATAGGATTGAGATTTACACAGGCGTGCTGACACAGGTGTGGACACACACACACACAACTGCACACGCACACACACACCACCTTGGCTGAGAGAGGAAGAACCTTGGCTGAGAGAGGAAGAAAGAGGAGAGCATCAGGGGCTTTTCAGGAGTATCACACTGAAACATGCCGAGAGGAAATCCTTTTGCGCTGAGAAGTTCAAACAAACATACACTATCTCTCTCTTTCTCTCTCTCCCCTTTTCCCTATCTCTCTCTCTCTCGCTCACACTCACACTCACATTCACACTCACACTCACACACTCACACACACACACACACACACACACACACACACACACACACACACACACACACACACACACACACACACACACACACACACACACACACAGTCACTGCTGCTGCTCACAGCCTGATGTGTGCTGCAAGCTAACAATTTCCCCTCCAGAGTAGGAAGAGAGGGACAGAGATAGAGGGAGGGAGAGAGTTGTAGAGGCAGAATGGGATAGGAATTGAATAATCTCAAGGGATATGACTTCCTGGAAAGTTCTAAAGTTCTCTGATGTTTCACTGTGGTATACTCATGTTCAGGACCAGAAGTGTTCCTAACCACATGACATGAACAGGAAAAGCCCCCGGGCCCTAGTTACAGGACCCAGGTCGCTATTTTCGGCTGGCGTTAAGGCGGTGCTAGTGTCAAATACACACTCTTTGGCAATTTCGACTTGTAAAAGCCAGCGCTCTGCTATTTTACAACTCTGGCGCCAGGGTTGATAATTTACCAGTCTTATATCAGCTAGCTTGCGCTGAGGTGGGAGGGGTGGAAATATTTTAGTTGTGTTCTTAAAAACGAGCGCTAATGTGCCAAGCAGTGCTACTGGTGATATTTAAGACTCACAGAAAGCTGGTCATAGCGGTAATGCAATTGGTTATGGCATCGATTTTGCCAGCGGAGGCACACAGTAGCCTAATCAGCAGCCTAACCAATGTTTTATTAAAATATCATGAGCAGCAGTTTTTTCTTTACATTGGACATTATTTTTGTCCATGTAGCTTCTCTGAAAGGTTTGGACTCATTCAAACTATGTGTGATGCCCATTGAATGAAACGTGTCAGTGACTATAGGAAGTCTGTTTAGGAACATCAAGTTATTACAATATATTGCTTATTATTCTTCCTTTATCCCCCATCAGGAAGTTGGAGAATTTAGAATTTTTCAAACACCTGAAAAATTAAAATTCCTGCAATCTAGAGCCATAATCATTATGCTTAATTCTATGTCAAATATATGTATATTTTTCTGCATATCTAAGCATACCTCTTGAGCTGTCTGTATCCTCCTGACTGGTGGTTCTTTTTTTTAAAGAAACTAAATATACTTCTCTGCATCTCTGCTAAAATCTGGGCAAAAGATTGAAAGGAATGTGAGTCTAGTTCAGTACATTTAGTAATTGCTTGCTTTTCTAAAGTCTACCATCGTTGCCAGCAGGCATGCCAGCTAAGGTAGTTAGATAAGCTAGCTACTCTAACTTGATAGTCTGAAATGTCTTCTTGGTAGCTAGTTAGGAGGTTGGGAGATTGGGAACCTATCTGGGCTAGCTAAAGCCAACTTCATACAATTGCTAAGTGGCTAGTATAATTACAGAGAAACAACAAAACCAAAGTATGCATATATATATTTTTTAAACAGGACAAATGTGACGCCTCTGCTCCTCCCAATGAACCCTTAGGGCTACGTGTGCACACATTGCCTTACGAGAGATGTGATTTATGATATCGTGCTTCTGAACTGATCCTATTTAGAAATATTGTTGTTTGTTTCCAAAAAATATTGATGTTTTTCATTTAATTTAATTAGAAAAACAACGTATTCAGGGCTGGATTACCGAACGGGGCCCCCAAACTTCTCCCCTCCAGGTCGTGGGCCCCCAGATAGCATATGAACACATCCTAAGCAATGGCAAAATGTGTAGAATTGCAGGAAATTAGCGTTAAAACCTCATCATTTTCACTCAGCCTCATGGCAAAATGTGTAGAATAGCAGGAAATGTGGTTTAAAACTGTAAATGTTTCTTTTATCCTAATGGAACATTTTGAAGAATAGTATGAGATGAGCTATAAAACAGCACATTTCACTCTCTGTCCCATGGCAAAATATGTAGAATTGCAGTAAATGTGCTTTAAAACTGTAAAATTATATCTCAGCCTCATGACAAAATGTCTACAATAGCATCATGAAACTGCACATTTTTCTCTCTGCCCCATGGCTTAATGTGTTGAGGAAGCTCTTTTCCCCTAAAACAAATCTGTAGGTGCCCCGGGCCCCAAATGTGGTAGTCCGGCCCTGAACCTATTCTAAAGATTCACCCTCCATGGGATTATGGTGAGTGCGTACATGGTGCGAATGCAATGCTATTTCTGGATAAGTGCAAATATGATCTGTAAGATGGTTCCATGATGTTTATAAAACATTACATTTGCGAGCAGTATAACGGTGAGTGGACACACCCCCTTTCTCTTTATAGTGGATCTTTATCCATCTACTGTGAAAAGTTTAGATGTGCGTAAAGCCCTCCATTGTCTAAATTGCCTTGTCTGTATTATACGCCCACGGAGAGCAATTATGGTGTCTAACTGTATTTAGACCTATTTAAAACAAGTTGTTGTTTCGTTTTTATATGGTTAGAATTATACACTGTCTTTTTAGACCTTATCAATAGCCTAGTGAATTTAATCTTGCTCATTGACTACGTGTGGCATGTCCATGTCCGGACTGCAATTTACAGTAGGCCTAGCCCCTATATCAGTGCTAATGCTATAGCCTATGTTGAAGAATGTATTTCCATATCGAAGCAATGCAATAGAGCTTGCCAGCTTGTAGTCCTAAAAAAATACGTTTCTATGGGGAAAGAATAGGTTTTGGGATAAACACCGAAAATAAGATCTGAAGGTAACACAGGCTTAGGAGATCTTATACGTTTTGTTCTATAAGATAATATCAGTCAGTTAACATGACCCTTATGGATTATGAAGCCTTAATGTGCTTTATGTGCTTTTTTGATTGCATAAATGCTTAAAAATTCACAAAAAGTGATGTTAGCTGATGAAGATTATCTCATAGAACAAAACATACTACTCATGTTAAATATTACTATCATGCTCTAATCATGTTCAATATTGCTATCATTAACACAAAGTCTCTTTCAACTGCATGCAGTGTCGAGTCTGGTACGACATAGTGAGCTAATTGGTCACTAGTCGATTCTACTAATCCACTAATCAAGCTGTGTCATGGGGTCAATAGATAATGATTGGTCCTATAGCTACAACAAGGATCTATCTACAGAGCATGATAGTATGAGAACGTTCTCTTTGATTGCTTCCCAAATGGCACCCTATTCCCTATATAGTGCACTACTTTTGACCAGGACCCATAGGGTAGTGCCCTACAGATATAGGATCTTAATTTGATCACCCTGTTGTTTCAGGAAATGTCCTGCACAGCAGGAAATGCAAACGTGTAGTGTATTCAAAGTTTAAAAAGGCTTCTAAAGTTAGTAATTTACACTTTAAAATGTTAGACTTGATTTGCCCCTAACTAAAAATGTATCAATCCCTACAAAAATGTCCATTAATTATAATCCACACAATAATGTAAATTTCCTGGATTCCCAGGATTATTTTCCTGCTGTCAAATTAAGATCCTACATCTGTATGTAGGGAATATGGTGCCGGGACACAACTGCAGATATCTTCTTTATCTCCAGGATCCCCTGAGGAGCTCTGTCTCTCACTGGGTCATCTGATACACGTCAGCCTCCAGCCTCCTCTCTCCCACATCACATGACCCTGGACACTCAGTCTGCCAACTCCCTCCCTCACTGCCATCTGTTGCATACAATACAATACCTCTCACTGGTACCTGTTATCACTACTGACACGCAAGCACATATAAACACACACATATAAACACACACACACATTTGAAGAGAAGGCAAGGAGGCAGAGACAGAGTGAATGTGTGCTCTTCTCCTCCTGTGCAGAAGAGCTCTGTGTACCACTGCTAGCTATGTTTGCATCTGCATTGCTAATGAGTGATCCGGGGGAAGGTATTGATTTAAAGCACATGGGAGAGCCTGGGTGCCCAGTCCCCTCTCCTTGGAGAAGTCTGATTGGCTGTGTCCTCTGCTCAGGTTTACCTGGGTCTGAATTATTGAACAAGAACTAAGCCTGACCTCATTATCTGTGTCTATAAAAGAGGGAGAGAGAAAGAGAAAGAGAGCGAGAGAGAGTACAAACCATTAAGCTTTGGGGGTCATTGGATGAATTTGTCCTCTGTGATTGTATTTTTCAGATTGCTCATGGAACAGTGTCAGCTCTTAACCAGACAACCATCCCAGCCAGAACCACTCTGCTCTATACTGTATTAGAGCCTGCCAGTAGCTGCTGGCTTACCCTAGTATTGATCATTGAACCAGTGGGTTTGTCTCTGTGTATTCTGGGTGTGTATTCCCCACACAGCATTTAATAGGCTCTGTTGTCATTTGTGCTACATTGCCCTTCCGGTTTTGACTCTGTATTGTTGTTGTCACACGCTCTGATCAATGCTCTGGTACGGGACAAGCGCTACTGGGCCAATCCATAATGTGCAAACCAGTCTGGTGTAGGGTCACAGAAATTCCATTCCTGAATTGACTGCCTTCAATTCAAATTGACACCCACCCTGCTTCACACACATATTGGTGACCTGACCTCTGCATGGCCACTGGAGAGTCAGATTGAATCTGAACTGTGTGCATCTGGGCGTGCAATGCCGTGCATATGTGTGCTTGCATGCATGTATGTTTGCATGTGTGTGGGAATCTGTGTTAGATCATGACAGTCACACAACTGACCCAGGTGTCATTCAGAGTACAGGGTCACAGCCACAGCATAGCCATAAAAGCCAGATATATGGTCCCTCTCTAAGTGAAATGACAGGCTTATTCTATGGCTGCTTCCCAAATGGCACCCTAGTCCATATAATGCACTACTTTTGACAAGAGCCCTATGGGGCACTATACAGTATAAGGAATAGGGTGCCATGTTGGACACAGTGTATACAGTACATTCGGAAAGTATTCAGACCCTTTCCCTTTTTCCAGCCTTAAATTTTTGCAAATTTATAAACAATAAAAAAACAGAAATACTTTATTTACATAAGTATTCAGACCCTTTGCTATGAGACTCGAAATTGAGCTCAGGTCAAATCAAATCAAATGACATTTTATTTGTCACATGCGCCGAATACAACAGGTGTAGACGTTACTGTGAAATGCTTACTTACAAGCCCTTAACCAACAATGTAGTTTTAAGAAAATAGAGTTAAGAAAAAAATAAATAAAAAAAAATAACACAATACAATAACAATAATGAGACTATATACAGGGGGTACTGGTACCGAGTCAATGTGCGGGGATACAGGTTAGTCGAGGTAATTTGTAGGTAGGGTAAAGTGACTATGCATAGATAATAAACAGCGAGTAGCAGCAGTGTAAAAATGTCAATGCAAATAGTCCGGGTGGCCTTTTGATTAATTGTTCAGCAGTCTTATGGCTTGGGGGTAGAAGCTGTTAAGGAGACTTTTGGACCTAGACTTGGTGCTCCGGAACCATTTGCAGTGTGGTAGCAGAGAGAACAGTCTATGACTTGGGTGACTGGAGTCTTTGACAATTTTTTGGGCCTTCCTCTGACACCGCCTAGTATAGAGGATGGCAGGAAGCTTGGCCCCAGTGATGTACTGGGCTGTACGCACTACCCTCTGTATCGCCTTACGGTCGGATGCTGAGCAGTTGACATACCAGGCGGTGATGCAACCGGTCAGGATGCTCTTGATGGTGCAGCTGTAGAACTTTTTGAGGATCTGGGGACCCATGCCAAATCTTTTCAGTCTCCTGAGGGGGAAAAGGCTTTGTCGTGCCCTCTTCACGACTTTCTTGGTGTGTTTGGACCATGATAGTTTGTTGGTGACGTCGACACCAAGGAACTTGAAACTCATGACCCGCTCCACTACAACCCCGTCGATGTGAATGGGGGCGTGTTCGGCCCTCCTTTTCATGTAGTCCACGATCATCTCCTTTGTCTTGCTCACGTTAAGGGAGAGGTTGTTGTCCTGGCACCACATTGCCAGTTCTCTGACCTCCACCCTATAGGCTGTCTCATCGTTGTCAGTGATCAGGCCTACCACTGTTGTGTCGTCAGCAAACTTAATGATGGTGCTGTAGTCAATGAACTGCATTCTCACATAGGTGTTCCTTTTGTCCAGGTGGGAAAGGGAAGTGTGGAGTGCGATTGAGATTGCGTCATCTGTGGATCTGTTGGGGCGGTATACGAATTGGAGTGGGTCTAGGGTTTCCGGGATGATGGTGTTGATGTGAGCCATTACTAGCCTTTCAAAGCACTTCATGGCTACGGACGTGATTGCTACAGGGCAGTAGTCATTTAGGCAGGTCACCTTCGCTTTCTTGGGCACAGGGACTATTACATTTACATTTACATTTTAGTCATTTAGCAGACGCTCTTATCCAGAGCGACTTACAGTTAGTGAATACATATTTTTTTATACTGGCCCCCCATGCTCTATCAACTGAGCTACATCCCTGCCGGCCATTCCCTCCCCTACCCTGGTCGACGCTGGGCCAATTGTGCGCCGCCCATGAGTCTCCTGGTCACGGCCGGCTGTGACAGAGCCTGGATTCGAACCAGGATCTCTAGTGGCACAGTTAGCACTGCGATGCAGTGCCTTAGACCACTGCGCCACTCAGGAGTCCCAATGGACTATGGTGGTCTGCTTGAAACATGTAAGTACAGTGAGGGAAAAAAGTATTTGATCCCCTGCTGATTTTGTACGTTTGCCCACTGACAAAGACATGATCAGTCTATCATTTTAATGGTAGGTTTATTTGAACAGTGAGAGACAGAATAACAACAACAAAATCCAGAAAAATGCTTGTCAAAAATTTTATAAATTGATTTGCATTTTAATGAGGGAAATAAGTATTTGACCCCTATGCAAAACATGATTTAGTACTTGGTGGCAAAACCCTTGTTGGCAATCACAGAGGTCAGATGTTTCTTGTAGTTGGCCACCAGGTTTGCACACATCTCAGGAGGTATTTTGTCCCACTCCTCTTTGCAGATCTTCTCCGAGTCATTAAGGTTTCGAGGCTGACGTTTGGCAACTCGAACCTTCAGCTCCCTCCACAGATTTTCTATAGGATTAAGGTCTGGAGACTGGCTAGGCCACTCCAGGACCTTAATGTGCTTCTTCTTGAGCAACTCCTTTGTTGCCTTGGCCGTGTGTTTTGGGTCATTGTCATGCTGGAATACCCATCCACAACCAATTTTCAATGCCCTGGCTGAGGGAAGGAGGTTCTCACCCAAGATTTGACGGTACATGGCTCCGTCCATCGTCCCTTTGATGCGGTGAAGTTGTCCTGTCACCTTAGCAGAAAAACACCCCCAAAGCATAACGTTTCCACCTCCATGTTTGACGGTGGGGATGGTGTTCTTGGGGTCATAGGCAGCATTCCTCCTCCTCCAAACACGGCGAGTTGAGTTGATGGCAAAGAGCTCGATTTTGGTCTCATCTGACCACAACACTTTCACCCAGTTCTCCTCTGAATCATTCAGATGTTCATTGGCAAACTTCAGACGGGCCTGTATATGTGCTTTCTTGAGCAGGGGGACCTTGCGGTTGTTGCAGGATTTCAGTCCTTCACAGCGTAGTGTGTTACCAATTGTTTTCTTGGTGACTATGGTCCCAGCTGCCTTGAGATCATTGACAAGATCCTCCCGTGTAGTTCTGGGCTGATTCCTCACCGTTCTCATGATCATTTTAACTCCACGAGGTGAGATCTTGCATGGAGCCCCAGGCCGAGGGAGATTGACAGTTCTTTTGTGTTTCTTCCATTTGCGAATAATGGCACCAACTGTTGTCACCTTCTCACCAAGCTTCTTGGCGATGGTCTTGTAGCTCATTCCAGCCTTGTGTAGGTCTACAATCCTGTCCCTGACATCCTTGGAGAGCTCTTTGGTCTTGGCCATGGTGGAGAGTTTGGAATCTGATTGATTGATTGCTTCTGTGGACAGGTGTCTTTTATACAGGTAACAAACTGAGATTAGGAGCACTCCTTTTAAGAGTGTGCTCCTAATCTCAGCTCGTTACCTGTATAAAAGACACCTGGGAGCCAGAAATCTTTCTGATTGAGAGGGGGTCACATACTTATTTCCCTCATTAAAATGCAAATCAATTTATAACATTTTTGACATGTGTTTTTCTGGATTTTTTTGTTGTTATTCTGTCTCTCACTGTTCAAATAAACCTACCATTAAAATTATAGACTGATCATGTCTTTGTCAGTGGGCAAACATACAAAATCAGCAGGGGATCAAATACTTTTTTCCCTCACTGTATTACAGACGCAGTCAGGGAGAGGTTAAAAATGTCAGTGAAGACACTTGCCAGTTGGTCCGCCCATGCTCGGAGTACACGTCCTGGTAATCCATCTGGCCCCGTGGCCTTGTGAAAGTTGACCTGTTTAAAGATCTTGCTCACATCGGCTACGGAGAGCGTGATCACACAGAACAGCTGGTGCTCTCATGCATGCTTAAGTGTAGCTTGCCTTGATACGAGCATAAAAGGCATTTAGCCCATCTGGTAGGCTCATGTCACTGGGCAGCTCGCGGCTGGGTTTCCCTTTGCATCCTGTTTCCATTGCATCCTGTTTCCATTGATCATCCTTGAGATGTTTTTACAACTTGATTGGAGTCCACCTGTGGTAAATTCAATTGATTGGACATGATTTAGAAAGGCACACACCTGTCTATATAAGGTCCCACAGTTGACAGTGCATGTCAGAGCATAAACCAAGCCATGAGGTCGAAGGAATTGTCCGTAGAGCTCCGAAACAGGATTGTGTTGAGGCACAGATCTGGGGAAGGATACCAAAACATTTATTTGAAGGTCCCCAAGAACACAGTGGCCTCCATCATTCTTAAATGGAAGAAGATTGGAACCACCAAGACTCTTCCTAGAGCAGCATCATGCTGTGGGGATGTTTTCAGCGGCAGGTTCTGGGAGACTAGTCAGGATCGAGGGAAAGATGAACGGAGCAAAGTTCAGAGATCCTTGATGAAAACCTGCTCCTTAGCGCTGAGGATCTCAGACTGGGGCGAAGGTTCACCTTCCAACAGGACAACGACCCTAAGCACACAGCCAAGACAACACAGGAGTGGCTTCGGGACAGCCAGAGCCCAGACTTGAACCCAATTGAACATCTATGGAGAGAACTGAAAATAGCTCTGCAGCGACGCTCCCCATCCAAACTGACAGAGCTTGAGAGGATCTGCAGAGAAGAATGGGAGAAACTCCCCAAATACAGGTGTGCCAAACTTGTAGCGTCATACCCAAGAAGACCCAAGGCTGTAATCGCTGCCAAAGGTTCTTCAACAAAGTACTGAGTAAAAGATCTGAATAGTTATGTAAATGTGATATTTCCGTTATTTATTTATTTATTTATTTACAAAAATCTCTAAAAACCTGTTTTTGCTTTGTCATTATGGGGTATTGTGTGTAGATTGATGAGGGGGGAAAACGATTTAATCAATTTTAGAATAAGGCTGTAACGTAACCAAATGTGGAAAAAGTAAAGGGGTCTGAATACTTTCCGAATGCACTGTATGAAACGTTGTTGGCTTCTTATGATTCATTGTCCTCCAAATGCAGTTGTATCCATTATGCAGTTCTGGTAACCTGAAGTTATGATAATCGCCTATTGGGGTCAATACTGGGCACATTATTTTCCTCCTCCTGTTTTGAATTCCTGATTTTATTAGATCAGGGAGGCACATTTACAGTTTTGCTATCATCAATGGTGGTCCAATGAAAAAGCAATTTCCTTTCAAATTAGAACATGAGTAATGCCTGGTATTACAAAAATGCACTGGAGAGCGATTGGAGACTGAAGGATGATCGGGACGCCATAGACACTGATTAAAATCTTCTCCTAATAGGTTCTGAAGTTGACTGGATCCAATATTACTAACATGTCCCCTATCTGGGACTATCAGCCTATCAGACACTAGAGGACCGAGTCAGAGAGATTGGTACACGAGTAGGGCTGTGTCCCAAATAGCACCATATTCCCTATATAGCGAGCTACTTTTGACCAGAGCCCTGAGACCTGGTCGAGCTCTGGTCAAACGTAGTGCACTATATAGGGAATAGGGTGCCGTTTCGGACACCACCTAGGAGCAATATGGGGAGAATAATTCACCAGAGATACAGGACAGGGTCAGCATAGGGCATAGTGTTTCATTATGAGTTGTAGCAGAGCTGTATGGATGGATTATAATAGCTTGAGGTGATATGAGGAGCCATGTAGTCCCCTGTAGCTCAGTTGGTAGAGCATGGCGCTTGCAACACCAGGGTTGTCGGTTCGTTTCCCACGGGGGGCCAGTATGAAAATGTATGCACTCACTGACTGTAAGTCGCTCTGGATAAGAGCGTCTGCTAAATGACTAAAAATGTTTTTTTTTTATGTAAATGTTCAAAGACTTAACCAGCAGCCAACCCCACCACCATGCAGAATAATTGTTTCCTGAATCTGCATGTACTTGATTATGAAACAGATGGTTCCATAGAGACCGGTGAACACAGAGATTGGGAGGGACGGTTAGATGAGTGATTGAGCTGGCTTTGTCCCACAGCTATTCCTATTATTTTGCTATCTATTCCTCAGTGCTGCTGCATCAAATCAGATCATCTGTAAAATTATTTATTTATGAAAGACTCTCGATCAATCACAGACATGATGACTTCTACACTCTTAGGAAAAAATCTAGAACCTAAAAGGGTTCTTTGGCTGTCCCCATAGGAGAATCCTTTGAAAAACCCTTTTGGTTCCTGGTAGAACCCTTTTGGGTTTCATGTAGAACCCTTCCCACAGAGGGTTCTACCTGGAACCCAAAAGGGTTGTACCTGGAACCAAAAAGGGTTATCCTATGGGGACAGCTGAAGAACCCTTTTGGAACCCTTTTTTCTAAGTGTATGTGCCCTCTAGACTCTAATAGTTTCTGTGTGTGATCCAATGGAGGGTAGGTGAGGTGAGAATATAGTCACTCTTTGTGTGTGTGTGTGTGTGTGTGTGTGTGTGTGTGTGTGTGTGTGTGTGTGTGTGTGTGTACACGTATGTGTGGGCGTGTGGTGACTATAGGCCTGAGGGGCTTAGTGACTGGAGGCAGTGGAGGTGTTTTGTTTTTTGCTCCGCTGTGTTCAAACTTAGCAGTGGTGGAAAAAGTACCCAATTGTCATACTTGAGTAAAGGTAAATATACCTCAATAGAAAATGGAGGTCTGCTAAATGGCATATTATATTATAAAATGACTCAAGTAAAAGTCACCCAGTAAGTATTTGGTTTTAAATATACTTAAGTATCAAGAGTAAATGCAATTGCTAAAATATACTTAAGTATCAAAAGTCAATGCAATTGCTAAAATCATTTCTAGTCCTTATATTAAGCAAACCAGACGGCACAATTGTATTGTTTTATTTACGGATAGCCAGGGGCACACTACAACACTCAGACATCATTTACAAATGACTTGTGTGTTTAGTAAGTCCGCCATATCAGAGACAGTAGGGATGACCAGGGATGTTCTCTTGACAAGTGCATGAATTGGACCATTCTCCTGTCCTGCTAAGCATTCAAATTCTAACAAGTACCTTTTGGTGTATGGAGTAAAAAGTACATTATTTTCATTAGGAATGTAGTGAAGTAAAAGTAAAAGTTGTCAAAAATATAGATAGTAAAGTAAAGTACAGATACCCAAAAAAGTAGTACTTTAAAGTATTTTTAAGTACTTTACACCCCTGTAACTTAGGTAATGCCTTAAGTGTCGCACACATCACACCGAATGTTGATCTCCCGTTCGTCTACCGATTGTTCAGTGCGCTGTTGACGTCTGACTGCTGACATTTTTGAGCGATTCTACATGAAAAATCCCTCCCGAGTGGCGCAGTGGTCTAAGGCACTGCATCGCAGTGCTAGCTGTGCCACTAGAGATCCTGGTTCGAATCCAGGCTCTGTTGTAGCAGGCCGCGACCGGGAGACCCATGGGGCGGCGCACAATCGGCCCAGGGTAGGGGAGGGAATGGCCGGCAGGGATGTAGCTCAGTTGGTAGAGCATGGCGTTTGCAACGCCAGGGTTGTGGGTTTGATTCCTACGGGGGGCCAGTATGAAAAATAAAATTCAAAAATAATGTATGCACTCACTAACTGTAAGTCGCTCTGGATAAGAGCGTCTGCTAAATGACTAAAATGTAAAATCAGTTTGCACTCTGCAAATTACAGCCTGTTCAGAGGTGCTAAGTACTCTCGGCCGGCACTCTGTTCAGAGGTGCTAAGTATTAGTGTGTCTGAGCGTTTAGTGTCAAGGTTAGGAAACATAGCAGGGAGCCTGGCTGATAATACAGGTTCTGCCCTCAGCTTGGTCCTCCATTAACATGTCTGTGTATGTGTTTTTTGCTTAGTCAGCAGTGTATGTCATGTCCTGGAGCTCAGTGTGGACAGGCAGGTTAAGCATTGGGGAGACAAAGCGGGTCACAAAAGGGGAGTTGCCGCCACAAACATATGATAAAAAATATATGTTTTTCGGGATGGTAAAACGTTTTCAGTAAAACCAGATATAAAGTATGTAGACAAGATAATGGAGCTATATATTTTTTAATAAGATCATCTTTGGGAACTAACAATCACCTAAATAAAAACTAAAATTCCAAAAATGGCTTGGCATGGGGTCCCAATTGTTTGAGTCACTCAGATATCATGAGAACACAGCATAAGCCATGACAAAATGTGTAGAATTGCAAGATATTAGCTTTAAAACAGCAAAATGTTGTCTCTGTGGCCAAGAGTAGGTCCTCTAAAATGTGTGGTCAGAGACGGCGCCGTTGGCCACGCCAACAACCACGCCACCTGTCATCTCTCAATCTAGTCATTATTCTTTTTGGAGCAGAAAAATAAGCTCTCTAATCTCTACCACTTAGTTTCAGTAACTTCCGTCTGAACTGCCCACTGTGGAGACTCCAGCTGTGAGTGAGGCTGAACCTCCCTGGCAGTATTTTTACTTACTGTCTGCGCCCCAAATGGCACCCTGGTCCCACCTGGGCTCTGGTCAAAACTAGTGAACTATATAGGGAATAGGGTGTCATTTGGGGCGCACCCTTTCTGTCTGTAAGGGGGAGTGGAGGCGTGGAGGAAGTAATTGCTCCCATAGGGCTCTATGATAAGTGCTCAGTGTGCCTCGGTCCATTCATTGGCTTCTCCCATGATGCAATTAAACCCATCACCGCCCCCCACCCCCATAACCATAGCCCGCCACACACACACACACACACACACACACACACACACACACACACACACACACACACACACACACACACACACACACACACACACACACACACACACACACACACACACACACACACACACACACACACACACACACACACTTCCCCAGAATCTCAGTACTTGTTATTTAATGATAGAAGCCGTGGATCAATATAGACATAAGGCTGCTGTCCTCTCAGCTCAGAACCTGTAGAAGGTAAGAGAAACGCCAGGAGACTGTTGCTTCAACTCAAGGTGAAGTAGGGACTCTCCATTGAGTGGCACTCTGACCAAATGCCAAATAGAGGAGTTGGATCTATCCCAAATGTCACTCCAATCCCTATGTAGTGCGCTACTTTTGACCTGGGCCCATAGGGCTCTGGTGAAAAGTAGTGCACTATATTGGGAATTGGGTGCCATTTGGGCCACAACCTTTGAGATGACATTTCTCTAAAGTGTAAAAGGCTGAAAAACATCTCTCAGTATTTCTCACTTATGCCTACTATACTTCAGGCATATTATTTCATCAAAATACTTTTCTCTAACTTGGTCCAATGTACCCAGCTAACCTTTAGAATGTTCTGGAGAGGTTGTTATCTGTCATAGAGTTTGCTTCCATTGAGAAGGATCCTGGGGGACCGCGGACAGCTGGAGAGCGGGGGAGGAGGCGGTCGGCGGGTGTGTGTGTGTGTGCTTGTGTGGGCGGTCATACCGGCTTCTGCGATCCTGTAAATGATGCCTCGGGGAGAAAGATGGAAAGACGAACACGACACATAGCAGATACATTAGTCTGGGAGGCTGCATGGCATTTTGCATTTTTACCTCGACAGATGTTGATCTCTCCATCTGCCTTCTGTAACACTGTTGCCTAGATGGCCCTGAACACCATATGTTTTTCTCATAGAGAAGATATGAGGGAAAATTGGAATTGGAATTTCAGTTTACTTCCTGATATGACTGAATTGAAATTAATTACTGTATCCCCAAACCTGGCACGACACAGACAGACAAACAAACACTCCCACATCTGCATACACACACTCCTAATCACATGTGAGAGGGGAGAGACACACCTCTCACACATAAACCTTCCAAGGCCGACAATAAGCTAAGGAGGAAGTGATGGATGAGACGCAAAGGGAGAGAGATAGAGAGGGTGGAAGCAAGGGAGGGAGCATACACACACTCCATGGGAGGAGAGGAGGATGATTCAGAAGGAGGGTTGCAGGCGGAGTGATGGAGTGCTAACGAGAGAGGGATGAGGGATGAGAGCAGATTGATGGAAAGGGGGAAGGTAATGGGAGAGGAGGAAGAGTGGTGTTGGAGTTGGCCAGGAGATTAGTGGTGACAGGTAATTTAGGGAGCCACTCCTGCATCTATTTCACACAGACCAATGACCTCCCTCTCTCCATTCCTCTCACCCTCCCTCTGAGATCCCAGCCACTGGTTTGGTCCTGAGCCTGCTTAACCACACTCCAACATTGCCTAATCTTAGAATAATTATCTGTCAAAATGTCAGGTGGCATTTCAGTGACTATATTTATCTAGTAGAGTCTAGCTTCTCTGCACAGCTCACACCTAGAGATGAGGGAAACTGTCTTTATCTGAGTGACAGCACATCTCCATGGAAACCAAGCTGTCACAATACTGTTTATTTGTAGGCAGTGGCACTGATAAATGCAACTCATATGTGGACTCTGTAAGTGGACATACAACAGAGGCAGGAGTGTCTGTCTGGTTGCTAGGACAACGGAGCTCGCCGTGACAAAAGCTGTGCCCCAGTGCATGCTGGGAGGGCCTGGCTCGCCGTGTGGCTTGTCGTGGCGCCGGGTTAATAGGGACTCAGAGCAGCGTGGCGGAAACACTGAAGGACCTGTGGAACAATCAGCTTCACACACACACAAACACACACACACACACACACACACACACATGTACACGTAGTGGGGGAGGAGAGGGAGGATTTTAAAATGACATCCCATGCAATCTGTAATCTTTTCTCTTCCCCCTGGCTGGCTTTGATGAAACGCCCGAGGATTTTTGGGTTAATTAAAGGGGATTAGGAGCTACTCGGATCAGCCTGTTCATTTGTACCTCCCTCTCTTCCTCTCTATCTCTCTCTTTCTCTTCCTTGAGCAAGGCACTTAACCCTAATTGCTCCTGTAAGTCGCTCTGGATAAGAGCGTCTGCTAAATGACAAATTATTTATTTTATTTATTTCTCTGGCTCCACAACTCCCTCCCTTTTGTGGAGCCAGAGGGGGGGGGGGGGGGGGGGGGGGGGGGGGGTCAAATGTGCAAATGTGAGTGTTGGTGTGTGGGATTATTTAAGATACTCTTTGACGAGGTAGGGTTTCAGATGTTTTCAGAAGGTGGGCAGGGACTCTGTTTTCCTAGCTTCAGTGGGAAGCTGGTTCCACCATTGGGGTGCCAGGACAGAGAAGAGCTTGGACTGGGCTGAGTGGGAGCTGCCCTCCCGTATGGCTGGAAGGGTCAAGAGACCAGAGGTGGCAGAATGGAGTGTATCGGGTTGGGGTGTAGAGCCCTCTCTTCTAACTCTCTATCTCTCTCTATTTCTCTCTCTTTATCTGGCTCTATTAGTGTATGAAAAGATACTGGGCTTTCAGCTTTAATTTATGATGCTAGCTCAATGATAAGTCTGAGTCTGGTAAAAGCCCAGAGGTGTTGTGCAGGGCAGGGCAGGTCAGAGCAGCATTAAAGAGTAATGTGATGTGGACTAGACACACTTCACCGTCTCAACAATAGCCTCAGGCTAATCAGCTTAACCCTTTGTTAGGAGGCACGCATGGTGTTCATTTGTTCAGTGCCACAGTGTTCAGCGTACACAAGTCCACTATTAGGTTTAAAGAATCAGTTGTTCAAGTGAACTGACAGATTTTAGTCAATGCTATGATGGCTTTTGAGGGCAATGCTGTTTGTTGTCATTTGATTTAGCTGATGTGATGTAAAATTAGATTGAGCTGATTGAGTTACAGTATGCTGTTGGGGTTTATGGGGAGGGGGCCAGGGGGTATGTTGCCACAAGATGTAAGCAGAGGGAGGGGATGAAGGGGATGAGGCTTTTCCTCTCAGGCCCTGTTCGAATACTTCAGAAATGCATCCTTCCTTCCTACCTTCCTTGAATTGGTTGGATTGGTGAAAGTAACAGGGTGGTAACCTTGCTTACACCTATCCAATCACGTATAAATAAAATAAAATGTTATTGGTCGCGTACACATATTTTGCAGATGTTATCGCAGGTGCAGCGAAATACTTATGTTTTTACAAAATACAAAACAATACATACAAATCCAAAAAATAAAAATTAAGAAAGTAAAAAATATCAGAATGAGCAATGTCAGAGTCCAGAATATAAATATATATGTACAGTTGAAGTCGGAAGTTTATATACACTTATGTTGGAGTTTTAAAACTCGTTTTTCAACCACTCCACAAATGTATTGTTAACAAACTATAGTTTTGGCAAGTCGGTTAGGACATCTACTTTGTGCATGACACAAGTAATTTTTCCAACAATTGTTTACAGACAGATTATTTAACTTATAATTCACTGTATCACAATTCCAGTGGGTCAGAAGTTTACATACACTAAGTTGACCGTGCCTTTAAACAGCTTGGAAAATTCCAGAAAATGATGTAATGGCTTTAGAAGCTTCTGATAGGCTAACTGACATCATTTGAGTCAATTGGAGGTGTACCTGTGGATGTATTTCAAGGCCTACCTTCAAACTCAGTGCCTCTTTGCTTGACATCATGGGAAAATCAAAAGAAATCAGCTAAGACCTCAGAAAACATATTGTAGATCTCCACAAGTCTGGTTCATCCTTGGGAGCAATTTCCAAACGCCTGAAGGTACCACGTTCATCTGTACAAACAATAGTACGCAAGTATAAACACCATGGGACCACGCAGCCGCCATACCGCTCAGGAAGGAGACGCATTCTGTCTCCTAGAGATGAACGTACTTTGGTGCGAAAAGTGCAAATCAATCCCAGAACAGCAAAGGACCTTGTGAAGATGCTGGAGGAAACAGGTACAAAAGTATCTATATCCACAGTAAAACGAGTCCTACATCGACATAACCTGAAAGGGCGCTCAGCAAGGAAGAAGCCACTGCTCCAAAACCGCCATAAAAAAGCCAGACTACGGTTTGCAACTGCACATGGGGACAAAGATCGTACTTTTTGGAGAAATGTCCTCTGGTCTGATGAAACAAAAATAGAACTGTTTGGCCATAATGACCATCGTTATGTTTGGAGGAAAAAGGTTATCGCTTGCAAGCCGAAGAACACCATCCCAACCGTGAAGCACGGGGGTGGCAGCATCATGCTGTGGGGGTGCTTTGCTGCAGGAGGGACAGGTGCACTTCACAAAATAGATGGCATCATGAGGAAGGAAAAGTATGTGGATATATTGAAGCAACATCTCAAGACATCAGTCAGGAAGTTAAAGCTTGGTCGCAAATGGGTCTTCCAAATGGACAATGAACCCAAACATACTTCCAAAGTTGTTGCAAAATGGCTTAATGACAACAAAGTCAAGGTATTGGAGTGGCCATCACGAAGCCCTGACCTCAATCCTATAGAACATTTGTGGGCAGAACTGAAAAGGCGTGTGCGAGCAAGGAGGCCTACAAACCTGACTCAGTTACACCAGCTCTGTCAGGAGGAATGGGCCAAAATTCACCCAACTTATTGTGGGAAGCTTGTGGAAGGCTACCCAAAACGTTTGACCCAAGTTAAACAATTTAAAGGCAATGCTATCAAATACTAATTGAGTGTATGTACACTTCTGACCACTGGGAATGTGATGAAAGAAATAAAAGCTGAAATAAATCATTCTCTCTAGTATTATTCTGACATTTCACATTCTTAAAATAAAGTGGTGATCCTAACTGACCTAATACAGGGCATTTTTACTAGGATTAAATGTCAGGAATTGTGAAAAACTGAGTTTAAATGTATTTGGCTAAGGTGTATGTAAACTTCCGACTTCAACTGTATATGATAATGTATATAGACAGTATGGACAGTATGGACAGTATATGAATAGAAAAGGTGTGTACAGCAGTAGCTATATAGGACGAGCCTTGACTAGAATACAGTATATACATATAAAGTGGGTAAAACAGTATGTAAACATTATTAAAATGACCAGTGTTCAATGACTATGTACATAGGGCAGCAGTCTCTAAGGTGCAGGGTAGAGTACTGAGTGGTAGCCGGCTAGTAATATTGTTTAAGTTCAGGGCAGGGTGGTGACTATTTAACAGTCTGATGGCCTGGAGATAGAAGTCTCTCAGTCCCAGCTTTGATGCACCTGTACTGTCTCTGCCTAGATGGTAGTGGGGTGAACAGGTCGTGGCTTGGGTTGCTGAGGTCCTTGATGATCTTGGCCTTCCTGTGCTGTAGATGTCCTGGAGGGCAGATAGTGTGCCCCCGATGATGCGTTGGGCTGACCGCACCACCCTATGGAGAGCCCTGCGGTTGCGGACGGTGCAATTGCCGTACCAGGCGGTGATACAGCCCGACAGGATGCTCTCAATGGTGCATCTGTAGAAGTTCGTGAGGGTCTTAGGGGCCAAGCCAAATTTCTTCAGCTTCCTGAGGTTGAAGAGGTGCCATTGCGTATAAACCACACTGTCTGTGAGGATGGGCCATTTCAGGTTGTCAGTGATGTGCACGCTCATTAACTTTAAGCTTTTCACCCTCTCCACTGCGGCCCCGTCGATGTGGATGGGGGCGTGCTCTCTCTGCTGTCTTCTGAAGTCCACAATCAGCTCCTTCGTTTTGTTGACGTTGAAAGAGAGGTTATTTTCCTGGCACCCCTCCGCCAGGGCCCTCGCCTCCTCCCTGTAGGCCAGGGGTCTCCAACAGGCTGATCGCCAGCTACCAGTAGATCACAGGCCACATATGAGTAGCTTGCCAAACAATTCTGAAAGTACATGCAATTTTTCATGTTTTCCACCGCAAACTGTCATGAACAAATCTCACAAGTATCAGACACTGCAAGCTCCCAGCTACTATCTAATCAACGCAACATTGACATTATCCCACCACTGGTTAGCCACAATTGGCTTCAAAAGCCTAACACAAAATCTTCCAATACATTTCCAGCAATATTGCCCCTGTCTGTGTGGTGGGCGCGTTTGTCTATCACTCTGTCCGTGTGTAGCCAGTTGATACGATGTCTGTTACGACGAACTGTCTTGTGGGTTGACAGAAATACTTTCCCCAAATCCTTCTCAGTTAAATGTTAACTGCAAAGTAGGCTTACCTGGCAGAAGTATATCATTTGTATCTAACTTTGCCATGTAATGAGCAGCAGCAGTACACATTAGACAGCACATTCCTCACTTGCTTGATGCACAATTAAAGGGCCAGATGCACAATTAAAGGGCCAGATGCACAATTAAAGGGCCAGATGCACAATTAAAGGGCCAGATGCGCAATTGAAGGGGAATTACAGAAGAAAAAATAAGGTTTTCTTCCAGACCTAAATAAATTGTCTTCTGATGTGATTTAAGCGTTGACATAGACTCAGAACATCCCATTTAATGTTTTCTCTATGAACAATTCACATTTTAAGAGTGAAAAACAAAACAAAATCTAAAACCAGGAAGAATACATCTGAGAAAACAGAATTTGGAAAAGATTAGAAAAAAATCACAGATTTTATAGGTCCCCCTTAGAGTTGTTTATTAACCATTCTTTTAGCAGGTATATTGACAGAAAACATTATTTGTCACCCAGGAAAGAGTTGCAGGGGAGAGGAGAAGAATGTGCCTATTTGAATGCTAGTGATGAGCTTGGAGGGCACTATGGTGTTGAAGGCTGAGCTGTAGTCGATGAACAGCATTCTTACATAGGTATTCCTCTTGTCCAGATGGGATAGGGCTGTGTGCAGTGATGGCGATTACGTCATCCGTGGATCTGTTGAGGCGGTATGCAAATTGTAGTAGGTCTAGGGTGTCGGGTAAGGTGGAGGTGATATGATCCTTAACTAGCCTCTCAAAGCTATAGATCATATATAGATCTGTGCTTACTGTACCTCAAGGAAAGGATGCATTTCCATAGTATTTGAACAGGGCTTCAGTCTTTGGTTCTCTTTAGTACTCTACTTCCTTACATTGTGGGACAAGGTGAGAAGAAAACCTGGTCTGACGTCAGTAGTGGTGTTCTCTCTCTGCTTTCACCCTCTTCCTCTCTTCTGTCGTCTACTGTTCATGGCACACACACACACACACACACACAAACAAACACGCACACACACATGCACACACACAACATGTAGGAGAACGCAAATTCCAACCCACGCCACTTCAGTGTGCCTGCATGATGAGGGCCGTGTGCTGCTGTTGGAGCACAATGGCCCTTGAAACCCATGCTTCATCCTAGCTGTTGTCAGAGTGGGTCTATTTTCTCTCACTGGCTCTGCACTGTGGACCAGCGTTGACTTATTCTCTGTAGGATAGAGTGGGCAACAACCATAGAAATAGAACTACCATAGGATAGAGTGGGCGACAACAAACATAGGGTAGAGCAACCAGGAAGTGGAAGTGTTTGATGCATGGCCGCTGGAGTGGATGTTTGTATTTTCTTTGCATTTTGCAGCCTGTTAAGATAGAGAACCCGACAGCCTAGTTAGTTGGGTTTGGATCAGCAAGAGTTGAGGCGGAGTCAGAGAATCAGGTCCAAAAATATGGTGCAGGTGATGAGAAAACTGGATCCAGAGGTTATTTACAAAGTTTACAGAAAACATACTTAACTTGGTTACAAAATAACAAACTTAGTTGGCCAATATAATATCTCTTCAACTTGAGGACAAAGGCAAAAAACAGCTACACCACCACACAACTGTAGGCTATCTGGCAGAGCTAGTTACTAATACCTGCATGAACAGCCCTCCTAGAAGAATGACCAGGAGAACGGGTATCTTAAAAAGGCCTGCCCTAACCTGGCACAAAACATTATCACCTTAAACAGGACAATTCTTAATCAACAGTTGTAATACACTTTACAGGCATCCATTTTCTTCAATGGTGAAAGGCAGTAGTGTAAAGTACTTAAGTAAAAATACTTTAAGGTACTACTTAAGTAGTATTTTGTGGTATCTGTACTTTACTATTTATATTTTTGACAACTTTTACTTTTACTTCACTACATCCCTAAAGAAAATAGTGTACATTTTACTCCATACATTTTGACACCCAAAAGTACTTGTTACATTTTGAATGCTTAGCAGGACAGGAAAATGGTCCAATTCATGCACTTATCAAGAGAACAACCCTGGCCATCCCTACTGCCTCTGATCTGGCAGACTCACTAAACACAAGTGATTGGTTTGTAAATGAAGTCTGAGTGTTGGGGTGTCCCCCTGGCTATCGATAAATAAATACAACTAAAATTGTGCCGTCTGGTTTGCTTAATATAAGTAATTTGAAATAATTTTACTTTTGATACTTAAGTATATTTATATGACTCAAGTAATATTTTAATGGGTGACTTTCACTTTTACTTGAGTCATTTTCTATTAAGTTATCTTTACTTTTACTCAAGTATGACAATTGGGTACTTTTTAAACCACTGGTGAAAGGCCTGAGTGAACTATATTCATTTATCGACCATCATTGCTGTGGCCATTGGCCAAAGCCATGGACTCACCTTAGAGCCAGTTCAACAGCGGTAGTGAGTAGGACAGGTTTGCGATTCACACAAAATAAATACAAAGACAACGTTTCTGAACAAAGTACAGTGCATTCAGACTCCTTGAGTTTTTTCACATTTGTTACGTTACAGCCTTATTCTAAAACCCAATACCCCAAAATGACAAAGCAAATGTATAAAAAATAAAAAACTGAAATATCACATTTACATAAATATTCAGACCCTTTACTCAGTACTTTGTTGAAGTACCTTTGCCAGCGATTACAGCCTTGAGTCTTCTTGGGTATGACGCTACAAGTTTGGCACACCTGTATTTGGGGAGTTTCTCCCATTCTTCTCTGCAGATCCTCTCTGTCAGTTTGGATGGGGAGCGTCGCTGCACAGCTATTTTCAGGTCTCTCCAGAGATATTCGATCGGGTTCAAGTCCGGGCTCTGGCTGGGCCACTCAAGGACATTCAGAGACTTGTCCCAAAGCCACTCCTGTGTTGTCTTGGCTGTGTGCTTAGGGTCGTTGTCCTGTTGGAAGGTGAACCTTCGCCCCAGTCTGAGGTCCTGAGCGCTCTGGAGCAGGTTTTCATCAAGGATCTCTCTGTACTTTGCTCCGTTCATCTTCCCCTTGATCCTGACTAGTCTCCAAGTCCATGCCGCTGAAAAATATCCCCACAGCATGATGCTGCCACCACCATGCTTCCCCGTAGGGATGGTACCAGGTTTCCTCCAGACGTGACACTTGGCATTCAGGCCAAAGTTTTCAATCTTGGTTTCGTCAGACCAGACAATCTTATTTCTCGTTGTCTGAGAGTCCTTTAGGTGCCTTTTGGCAAACTCCAAGCGGGCTGCCATGTGTCTTTTACTGAGGAGTGGCTTCCATCTGGCCACTCTACCATAAAGGCCTGATTGGTGGAGTGCTGCAGAAATGGTTGTCCTTCTGGAAGGTTCTCCCATTTCCACAGAGGAACTCTGGAGCTCTGTCAGAGTTACCATTAGGTTCTTGGTCACCTCCCTGACCAAGGCCCTTTTCCCCCGATTGCTCAGTTTGGCCGGGCGGCCAGCTCTAGGAAGAGTCTTGGTGGTTCCAAACTTCTTCCATTTAAGAATGATGGAGGCCACTGTGTTCTTGGGGACCTTCAATGCTGCAGACATTATTTGGTACCCCCAGATCTGTGCCTCGACACAATCATGTCTCGGAGCTCTACGGACAATTCATTCGACCACATGGCTTGGTTTCTGCTCTGACATGCATTGTCAACTGTGGGGAGTTTCTCAGGTGTGTACCTTTCCAAATCATGTCCAATCAATTGAATTGACCACAGGTGGACTCCAATCCAGCTGTAGAAACATCTCAAGGATGATCAATGGAAACAGGATGCACCTGAGCTCAATTTCAAAACAAACCTGTTTTCGCTTTGTCATTATGGGGTATTGCGTGTAGATTGATCAGGAAAAAAATGAATTGAATACATTTTAGAATAAGGCTGTAACGTAACAAAATGTGGAAAAGGGGAAGGGGTCTGAATACTTTCCGAGTGCACTGCGTTTGTTATTTGACATGTTACAGAGAGCAATGTTTGATGGGACTAGAAATAAATCAAATCAATTTTTATTTGTCACATGCGCCGAATACAACAGGTGTAAACCTTACCGTGAAATGCTTACTTACAAGCCCTTAACCAACAATGCAGTTTTAAGATAAATAAGAGTTAAGAAAATATTTATTAAATAAACTAAAGTAAAAATAAAATGCAACAATAAAATAACAATGACGAGGCTATATACAGGGGGTACCGGTACTGAGTCAATGTGCGGGGGTACAGGTTAGTCGAGATAGCATAGTTAGATTATCAAACGTTAGCAACCACGTTTATATAGCCAACAATGAATAAGTCCATGTGGGGAGTAATGGAGGGAAATGTCGCACGTGACGATGGCTCACAGGCACATTGTCAAACAGCCATACAATCTCGATCACTGAGAAATAACAGTATATAATTTGTTCTCAACATCTTCATGCTACTTTCATTAGAGATCTGTGACTTCATCCAAAAATGGCACCCTATAAGTGCAGAAGATCCCTGGTTAAAAGTAGTGTAATAGGGAATAGGGTTCCATTTGGAACAAATCCTGTCTGCATTATGTGTATCAGTCAGTCCAGGATGTGGAGTATCTCTCTGTAAACAATCCGCTGAGATGTGGGCCAGGGTTCAGGGTTTAGGTCACTGATAGTCAATACAGTCAGTCAATATCGCAGTAGGAGAAACAATTCCCTCCCTGCCCCCATGTTGCCTCCTGCCCCCATGTTGCCTCCTGCCCCCATGTTGCCTCCTGCCCCCATGTTGCCTCCTGCCTCCATGTTGCCTCCTGCCCCATGTTGCCTCCTGCCCCCATGCAGCGTCCTGCCCCCATGTTGCCTCCTACCCCATGTTGAGCTATTAGGAGCCACCACCAGCATGTTAGAGTCTATTCCAACAACGAGATATGACGGATAGTCTGAGGAGAGGGGTGGCGAAAGAGAATTCTACTTTTCAATTCACATTACATTCTTGTCTTACCTTTCATTGTGGCTGGCAACGCGACATTCTGGGCCCGCAGCTCAAATTGACCGTAAATATCATAGGAGCCACTAGCCAGTAAGCACAAACTATTCAACAATGACAAACTTTTCTTCTAAAACATATTAGACTCTTATAATAATAATGCAACCAAACCATATTACACTCTTGAATAATGCAACAATTCACAAGCATGTACTGTATGTGCGGACAATTGAAGGGTTTAGTTTCTTGGCTGTAGGCTACACTCATTACGTTTTAACTTCAAGACAAAAGCACAGAGTTGTGCTTTCACGAGTGGCGCAGCGGTCTAAGGCACTGTATCGCAGTGCTAGAGACATCACTACAGACCTGGGTTCAATCCCAGGCTGTGTTGCAGCCGGCCACGACTGGGAGACCCATGAGGCGGTACACAATTGGCCCAGCGTCGTCCAGGTTAGGGGAGGGTTTGTGCCGGCCGGGATGTCCTTGTCCCATCGCGCTCTAGCGACTCCTGTGGCGGGCCGGGCGCATGCACGCTGACACGGTCGCCAGTTGTACGATGTTTCCTCCGACACATTGGTGCGGCTGGCTTCCGGGTTAAGCGAGCAGTGTGTCAAGAAGCAGTGCGGCTTGGCAGGGCTGTGTTTCGGAGGATGCATAGCTCTCGACCTTTGCCTTTCCTGAGTCCTTACGGGAGTTGCAGCGATGGGACAAGACTCTAACTAACTACCAATTGGGGAGAAAAAGGGGTAAAAACAACAAAATGTTGTAGAAAAAAGAACAGAGTTGCTATACGAGCATGTCTTCATCAAGTAACGTTAGCCAATCAAAAATGAACCATTAACCCTCTCATATGAATATAAAAGTAAAGTAGGACTACCTTACAGCAAACCAGGCTTAGTTTTTGTCAATATCATGCAAATCATTCCATGAGGTAAAAGCAAATTGTGATAGAAAACGTGGCTATAAGTGAATTCACAGCGATGAGCTGTTTTATATGGAAGCCCATACCCGCCACCCATACCTGGCACTCATGATTTGTCAACGTGTACAATTAGTCTGTGCTTCAGTCTGATCAAATGTAGCCTACTGATAACAACCACAGCTGCAGGTAGCCAAGAGAAGCCTATGAGCTCTGATCCCATCTGGGCCTGGCCAGGGGATACGTAACGTCGTGTTTTTATAGCCTAAGCTATGTATTTATAGCCTAAAATAGGCCCATTTATTTGTGTTCTGAGAAAATGTGAATGTGATCAAATTTGGTTTATATTCACACTTCGGGTGGCTAGGCTACCTAGGCCTTTTTAATCCAAAATGATTGACTGGAATTAATCAATCAACACAATAGTGATGACATATTGTATCTTTTTAATTACAGTTGCAAAGGCCAACACCATGCAACCCTGCATACTGTGAGCTCAGCCCTGTTAGGTTTTGTCAAATCACAGTTGTTGTCTCTGTCTGTGTAAAGGGTTTTCATGTTTTCATCCTCCCTAAGGCCAGGAGTTTTTCCAGGAGTTTTCTTTAACCATATGTGGCCTGCTTCAAGAAGCTAAGGCGTATGTCACACATCACTACTTCACAGGAGAGGCATTTGATTTATTATTATTTTTAAATCAAAATGCTTTTTTTGGCAGAAATGCCTTCTGGAACATGTGAACTTTCATGTGCCTTAATAACAAACTTGTATGCCATCTCTAAATACGAATAAAATAGTTAAATTACGAGCCTAGTTGGTTTAGCCACAGAAAAAGACAGAAACCTTCCCACTAGCCATAATTGGCTGAGATAATGGATGGGCTGGACATGCTGAGAGATGAGTTGGGATTGGTCTGCCATGTAGCATGCTTCTGTCTATAACCTGAGCTGCTCAGTATGTGTAGATAATCCTTGCTACCGGATGTTTACTACACTACCTTACTCACTCTGTTTAGCACATGGCCTCACATGTGAATCCTTAAAAAGATGGGTGGGGCTAAGGCTTAAGAGGGTGTGCACGATGCTGAATGGGTGTAGACGAAGAGCTCTCCAGTAGGTGTACCAACACATTCAAAGGGCCATTTTCTACTACCAGATCAGGACAAACCTGTGGTGCCACCTCTGAAATCACCACACAATGTTACAAATGAAGAAACATAAAACATATCCTATTTGTATGATCTACATTTTATATGTTTTTGGTGGTGGGGGGGGGTGAGCTTTCATAGTTTTACGTGGCTCAGTGCAGCCGGCAGCTAGTGCGACAATTTCAGAATCTAACAGGCTGTTACTGCAATTTCAGGTAAAAACTCAATAAAACAACTCAAATATTAGGAAAAATGTCTATACAGTTCAGCTGTTTTAAAAACATTGCTTTGCTATTACCATTTATACTGTAGGAGTGTTGGCTCAATGAGACAATTCTGACTGCCCTGCTTCCAGGGGAGCAACTGTGTTGTGCGCTACTTCCGGAGCAGGCCCCCAGTGTCCGGTCTAGAGCGTGAAGTCACAAACTCTGCTGGTCGGCTACTGCGTAGCAACCTAGTGCTGCCAAAAGCCCTAGTCTTCCCTAGAAACCTATGTAAATTATGATCGGCAGAACGGCCATGTTTTTTTTTTTGGGCAAACATTTTTGTTTATTATGATCAAGTTCGATCCCCACGGTGAAAAGTAAGCTTCAACTTGAAATATTTATTTAAATAGTGATCCATTCTGACTACTACATTTGTCGTCACACAGGACCACGTGCTGACACAGACCAATCACGGGCCGGCAGGCTATGATGCACGTTCTTTGCACATGCATCAAGGGGGTGTGGTGTGCTATCCAGATGAGAGTCTACAAGCCTGTCAAGTGGAGATGGAGGGGCTGACCAATGTCTATGGGGCTGACAGAGGATGACAGATCGGAGAACAGATGATGGACATGGAGGATTGCGCTCACACTATGTTTGAAATATCAATTTAGTATGCAATTATGATTGAATACATTTAAAATTCCAAACTACATTGTATGTCTGAGGTAATTTTTTAGGATGACAAACTTTTGCAGTTGCACAAATATATACAATCGAGATAAAATAATTGTATAATTTATATATAGTCCACTTTTTTCTCATGGGGTAATCCAATCTAGCCTAACCGAGTTGTGATCGGTTGTTGTGATGGTAGCCCATTAACTTTATATTTTCAGGTGGAAGGATCATGGTCATATGATATCTATCAGGTGGAAAGATCATGGTACTTGCGAGCACTTAATTTTGCACCAATTTGAGTTTGATTTTACAAAGAGAGTTGCCATGCCGACATGTTCTGTATTTAACTGTACTAATCGTCACTCAAAAGAGTCTAATCTTCATTTTTTCATTTTCTAATTCTGATTATCATAGTTAATACTTGCTGTCCGTTTGGTTTTCCAATGTTAACCTGGCGAGATTCTAGGTAATGCTGAGCTTTCAAATTAACCTTTTGCTGCAAAGGTTTAACAGTAGGCTAGCATCAGGTTATTGCATGATTATGCAGGTTACGGGCATTCCTGATCGATTTAGCTAACTTAATTTGGTCGTCTTCATTTTCATGACAAGCAGTAATAGGATGATGCAATTATTTTAGGACCATTTCATGCCCAAAAGGATTTATATGCAATGTAGCCAAGAAATAAGCAAGTGATGTGGACTCAAAACTTTCATAACAGTGAAAAGGATTTGGATTGTGGGTTCCAGTCTAGTGCGCTGAGCTGAACTAAGGGCTATCCAAACTTTGGGGAGTAACCTCAGGCTGAATGCAACAGTATCCTGGTTTGGACAAGGAGGCATGTGCTGGAGTGGTGTCCTTCCAACATTCAGAAGTCAGCTCCTGCAACAACCTGCTCCTGACATCCTGGTCGTACATGCAGGGGGCAGTGATTTAGGAAGGCTTAAAAGTGTGGAGCTGGTTAGAAGAGATATGCAGAGTCTACGTGCAGAGTTCCCCTCGATGAAGGTCCTCATTGGAGGAATGCTCATCCAGTGAAGATCAACAAGGCACGGATCTGGGTCAGCAACGTGATAGTCTTTTTCAGGGGATTGGGGGAGCAGCAATAAAGCACACAGACATTAAACACAGTCACCCGCGGCAATTTTTGAGGGATGGAGTTCATCTCACTGCCCTCTGCAATCTTTCTGAATGCCATCCACCTGGGACTGAAAATATACTGCTGATGTCATCTGGCCCCCTTCTCAGCTGTGACACACATGCTCTCTCTCTCCCACACACTTTCCCGCACACTTTCCCGCACACTCTCCCGCACAATCTCCCACACACTCTCCCGCACATAAAACTTAAATAGGCAAACATTGGCAATACAATAATGTAACCCCTCCCCCCCCCCACACACACATACCTGTGAAATCGTTTTTATTGTGACCTTTCATTACAGACGGGATATTGTAATGAAGACTATTGAATTATGCATATGCGGGTGTGCTTTGTCGTCAATCTTTTATCATCCAATTTTACGTGGTTATAGCGCAGTTCTAAACTTGTCTATTAGCCCTATATCCACATTGCATGGCATTGCAGGAAACCCTTTGTAGACACGTCATTTGCTGAGTATTGGTATTTTCAAACGTTTTTACTGTATAAATAGATCAAATGAAAATGACGCATTAAGTTAGCTGAGCAGACAAAATGGTCTATTGAGCAACTAGACAAAACTGGACCAGATTGCTATTATATCGCCAGACATTATGCGAAAAGGACAGTAATACATTTGATCCAAATGATCTATACAGCAACAATTTGCAGGAAAGAGTCATTTGAGTTCTAAATGATAAGGGATTAGGTACATAAGAGTATTAGGACTAGTTTAACATTAGAGGATGCATGAGGAGATAGTATTGTTAACTGAGGTCCTATACACAAATAAACTCAAAACTAAAAAGACGAGAGACAATATAGGATGTAGCTAGATGTTTTTATTAATGGTAACGCAGGTAACATCTGTTGAACAATGTAACTCATACCTCATACCATGTAATAAACACGTATGAAACACAGGATAAACACAACCAAAGGTTTCCACGTTTTCGACATAGAAGGTGGGATCTCGACTGTTTATGTCCAAGGCTTCCGATATTGACACCGACGTCATCTAGCAGCGTTGGGATGACTCTCTCAGGCAGGATGAAGACGGCTACATCGACCATGATCCTTTTCTAGTTACGGCCACTTTCACCATGATCCTTAGGGGTTTTTTTGGAGTCATTCAGTCCCATTCAGCAATATGGTGCCCTTTAAATTTAAATACTTCCGTCTTCATGCGTCGTCGGGAGTTTTCCATACGTGGATGATGTCAGCGCTATCACTATCTACTGGTTGTAGCCCTTTCCTGCAGTCAAATGAGCTAGTGGCCTCATGGGTGGAATGTTTCTTAATATTTTTAATAATTTCAGAATGAATAAACATTTAAAAAATATACGCCGAAAATGCGGTGTTTCTATGTCAAACGGTTTTGATAATTTTCATTCTTCTGTGATGTAAAAGTGTAATATTGGGATGCAAACTCAAAATTGAATACATTTCAACTCTATATCTGATATGGTACAGGTGTCTTCTTTTTTTTAAGCCCATAACCATGTGTGTGAGGTGTATACTTTTGTTTCAAAGTAGATTTGTTTAAGAATACTAAGAAACACTCTGTGTGACCCTGTTTTAGCCCACTGCAGTAAAAGGTTAATGTCTATGCTCCGGAGGCAGCGGTCGAGACCTAGCAAGTACATTTGAGTAATATGTGTAGTCGACGATATTTTTACAAAAAGTGTAGTAGGCATTTAGGTAATGGATAAGGAGGGGCGATAGGGGCTATAACATCCTCACTCCTCTGAGGCCTCCCTCCCCCTCTCAACCATGCTCTCTAAATAACCCAACACTGAGCCCCTGTAGTCCCTGTAGCCCCTGTAGCCCCTGTAGCCCCTGTAGTCCCTGTAGTCCCTGTAGCCCCTGTAGTCCCTGTAGCCCCTGTAGCCCCTGTAGCCCCTGTAGCCCCTGTAGTCCCTGTAGCCCCTGTAGTCCCTGTAGCCCCTGTAGCCCCTGTAGCCCCTGTAGCCACTGTAGTCCCTGTAGCCCCTGTAGTCCCTGTAGCCCCTGTAGTCCCTGTAGCCCCTGTAGCCCCTGTAGCCCCTGTAGTCCCTGTAGCCACTGTAGGCCCTGTAGCCCCTGTAGCCCATGTAGCCCCTGTAGTCCCTGTAGCCCATGTAGCCCCTGTAGCCCCTGTAGCCCCTGTAGCCCCTGTAGCCACTGTAGGCCCTGTAGCCCCTGTAGCCCATGTAGCCCCTGTAGTCCCTGTAGCCACTGTAGCCCCTGTAGCCCCTGTAGCCACTGTAGGCCCTGTAGCCCCTGTAGCCCATGTAGCCCCTGTAGTCCCTGTAGCCACTGTAGGCCCTGTAGCCACTGTAGGCCCTGTAGCCCCTGTAGCCCCTGTAGCCCCTGTAGTCCCTGTAGCCCCTGTAGTCCCTGTAACCCCTGTAGTCATTGTAGTCCCTGTAGCCCCTGTAGCCCCTGTAGCCACTGTAGTCCCTGTAGCCACTGTAGTCCCTGTAGCCCCTGTAGTCCCTGTAGTCCCTGTAGCCACTGTAGTCCCTGTAGCCCCTGTAGTCCCTGTAGCCCCTGCAGTCCCTGTAGCCCCTGTAGCCCCTGTAGTCCCTGTAGCCCCTGTAGTCCCTGTAGCCCCTGTAGTCCCTGTAGTCCCTGTAGCCCCTGTAGCCCCTGTAGAGCTCACAACCAACAAGGCTTTTTATTGGTTCCTCTACAGGCACCAGTCACTGGAGCATGGTAAACACATCATTCATTGCTGATCACTGGTAGCAGGCACACACACACAGTGGCCTCACTGTCATATGCCCTCTGTATATAGCCTCGCTACTGTTATTTTACTGCTGCTCTTTAATTATTTGTTATTTATATTTATAACACTTCTTTTTCTTAAAACTGCATTGTTGTAAGTAAGCATTTCACTGTAAGGTCACCTGTTGTATTTGGCACATGTGACAAATACAATTTGATTTGATTTGATATAGTCAATCAAACATCATGTGGAGCATTGTCTGTAGCATGATGATGTCCAGCACTTATTTTTTCCACACTTTGCATTCTGAGTCCCAAATGGCACCCTATTCCCAATGGGCCCTGGTCAAAAGTAGTGCACTATATAGAGAATAGGCTGCCATTTGGAACATAACCATAGCGTTTCCTTTCCCTCTCTATAAAACACTCTGCGGCGTGCCTCCATGACCTGCCTCCATTTGCCTCCATTCAGCTGAATGGGAGGTCATGAATAATGGCACCGCCTCAACTCTCCCTGAGTCCTTGTGTCAGCAAAAGAACAGAGAGAGAGAGGGAGAGAAAGGGGGAGAGAGAAATGGCCTCTAAACTGATATTGATTTACTTACTGAAAGGGCCAGTGGTCTCCGCATTTGTACTTTGTAGTTATAGCAACGAAGTAGTCTTCTAGTGATGTTGAGGTTCAGCCGGAAGTGAGCAGAGTTCCTCTATAGTGGCTGTGGATAAAGTGGCTCTGTGACTGTCAGGTCTCAATTTTCAAGTTTATATTGTCACGTGCACTAGTACAGCACTTTCCTAACAATGCAGTAATCAATACCAGTAGTACTATAAAAAATTTAATAAAAAATGTTAAGGAGAACAAAAAACACACGAGAAAAATAAATAATAATGTGTAGCTGAGTTGGTAGAACATGGCGCTTGCAGGTCAGGGGTTCGATTCCCGCTGGGGCCACCCATATGAAGAATTGTGTCGCTTTGGAAAACATTTCTGCTAAATGGCTAAATGGAAAGTAAAAGTGCAAAAGTATGTGAGAAGTCATCAGAGAGAATAACCTGAGCATATCTTTCTTTTGAAACGCACCAATAGAAAAGAGACAAAAAGGTTGAAAGGGATGAAAAATCCTTGTCGATCCCAGGGGTTGAACATTTAGTAGTCCTCTGATATGGATGATGGAGTCCTCTGATATAGTCCTATGATATGGAGGACCAGCTGTGTGTGTGTCTTTCCTCTGCTTCCTCATCACCCTAGAGAGGCAGTTTAACACAAATCAACGCTCCTTCAAATGCTGCAGACGCCGGGCCTCGTCTTCCAGACCTCCCATCACACACACCATAAACCTTTCTGTCTGTCAGTTCGTTCGTCTGTCCGTCCGTTAGTGTCTCTTGCGCTCCCTCTTTTTCGCTCACTCCTCTCTCTCCAACTGCATGACTCTTCCTCTCCCAATCCATGTCTGGTAGCTAGCAGCCCCACTCCATTCGGTCACAGTGACCTATAACCTGCCATGTACAGTAACAGCAGGCCCATATACAGACTGACCTGGCTACAGTTTTACCACAGCCCAGTGCAACAGAATGGAACAGACCAGCTAATCACTGCACTCTGGGACCAGAGAGAGAGAAAGCCTATAGCTGCATGAAAGAGGAAATGTAATTTGTTTCGATTTAACATTGCAGAGAGAGAAGGAAATGAGAAATACTGCAGCAACTCTGCTGATAGACTGTGATCAAATGGAGCAGCCTGCTTCATCTGGGTGTCATCTGGGTTTTCATGTTAGTTTGTGTTCTGGCTGTTGAGATGCAGTCTGTCTGTGGCAGGATTCACATGAGGAGAAATACCATCTCCTATTTGAGATTTTTCTCCTGTATTGTTTTGTAATACTGGCCTAGTGCGACAGCAACAGCAGTGTATTTGAAGCAATAACAAATATAGCTCTGTGAAATTCAATTTAGAATAGAAAAGTTTTGGCAGTGTAGGAAAGGGTAGTGCATTTCTTTGTTTGTTTGTTTGCTGCTGTTTGTCCATGTGGATGTGTATATGCTGTGTAATTAAAATCGGCTCCAGACATACAGGAAAACTGTGTGTGAGACTGTGTGCGTGCGTGCATGTGTGCAGACGAGCTTCTGGTGTGCATGTGACAAGCATGATGTGTGTGTGTGTGTGTGTGTGTATGTGTGTGTGTGATGGCTAAGCAGATAAGAGCAGTGCCTCTGTAGCTATTATACCTATCATGAAGACCAGTATTTTTTAGATTTTAGCAGACGCTCTTATTCAGAGCGACTTACAGTTAGTGAGTGCATACATTTTCATACTTTTTCATACAGTATGATGCTAGTCTCAGGGCCAGAGGCTTCAATACAGAACACAGCCAGTACTGCCTGTCTGCCTGCCAGGGGAAGGAGAGGTGTAATAGTGGGGCTAAGATGACAAGAAAGTCCACTTTCTGTTTGTATGTGTGTGTCTGCGTTTGTGCATGCATGTGTGTGTGGGTGGGTGTGTGTGTTAAACACAACTTTAAGAGATTACCTGTTAAAATGCTACTGATTAAGCTTTAGAGGAAAGTGGATTGTAGTGTGTGTTCTTTGTGTGTGTATTGGCTTTGGGGTTGTTTTTGTGTATGAGTACATGTCCAGGTATGTGTTTCTTTATGTGTGTGTGTGTATATGTGTGTGTGTTCAGACTTAACTTTAGCAGATTACCTGCAGTGTAATTGAGTTGCGCTGATGTTGCAGACAGTATCTGTGATTTGGTTGGGTGTGACATGGCGATACTGTGACACACAGGGTGACATGCTCTCATGTCTGTTTGGGTCTCGTCACCAGGCTGCTACTACAGGTACACTGGGCCTCATCTCCTTTACAAAGGCCACCAGTGACAGTGAGGCCTGTTTAATGAATGGTCTTTGTATAGAAGTACGCATTGGCTACGTCCCAGATGACAATCTATTCACTATATAGTGCAGTACTTTTTGACCAAAATTAGTGCTCTATGTAGGGAATAGGGTGCAATTTGGGACACACCTAGTCTGTTTCCTAGTGGAATGAGTTGGTGTAGACAGGGGATGTTTGGATTCTGCAATGTGTCATTATATGAGGCAGTCTGGAGGCAGTGCACAGTAATGTATAATAATTGAACACATTATTTTGCACACTCAGTCATGCAAGCACATTATCATGAATAACTATCACATACACAATCAATTGTATTTCAATTATAGATTATATTAACATTTGACGTATGTCTTTAGTGCATTGGAAGAAATAGCTTGTGGCAATCCCAACGTCTACCACATGGTTTGATTCAACAGACCTATTAATGAGCTTTAATGAAAGCTATTAGCGTATTGGCTTCTTGAGAATAATGAAGGACTTGGACTCTTCATGGTCATTATGGTCTAGCTGCTGACAGAATCAATGTACCAAATGTTTTCTGAGTGTGCTCCACTCCTAAGTGAAATCGTTGTTTATTAGCGTTCCCTCTAAGTGAGATTTGAACCAAAAACCAGCATGTGGACAAAATGATTTCTGTACATAAGGCTTGAAGCTGAGCTAGTTCAACTAGACTATCTAGAGTGTATACCAACTACAGGGATGTATGGTGTAGAGTGTATACCAACTACAGGGATGTACGGTGTAGAGTGTATACCAACTACAGGGATGTATGGTGTAGAGTGTATACCAACTACAGGGATGTACGGTGTAGAGTGTATACCAACTACAGGGATGTACGGTGTAGAGTGTATACCAACTACAGGGATGTACGGTGTAGAGTGTATACCAACTACAGGGATGTACGGTGTAGAGTGTATACCAACTACAGGGATGTATGGTGTAGAGTGTATACCAACTACAGGGGCTGTATGTATCAAGCATCTCAGAGTAGGAGTGCTGATTTAGGATCAGTTTTATCTTTTCAATCACAATGAATAACATTTTGTGGACAGGGGAACATGATCCTAGATCAGCACTCCTACTCTGAGATGCTTGATACATGGTCCCAGGTGTTCGTAGTACGTAACAACGAACCAATTTGGTTTTAGGGTAATATCTCTTCTTCTGTGCCTCTATTTAGCATATAAGATGTTTCTGTATTCTCCTCATTCCTTCCTGGCCAGAGGACTGCTGGCACTGGCAGCCCCAGATGGGCCTGTCTCCCCTGTTCCTGGTTCTGACCTGGTGGGTGGAGGAGTGTCTGGTGACAGCATCAGGGTACTGTCTGTCCACCTCTGTCACACCCTTGTCACTAAGACACAGTGTCTGGCACAGGAATCAGATCTTGACACAACCCTTCCTGAATGCTGTGCCAGTGAAGTGGTGATTGAGATTATTGGAATTGATACACTGTTAAATGAAGAGGTACAAACGATGTCATAAGGTTGTTGTATGTAATAAAAAAGCTGCTCAGTTCAGGTTCACTGCTGATGTGAGTTTAGATGTACTGTCAGATGTATGTCAGATTGTGTGTTTGGTGGTGTGGGAACATGTGTAGCCTATGGCCCATGTGTGTGTGTATGTGTGTGCATTCACATACGTGTTTGTTTGGCTAAAAGTGTGTGTATTTGAAGCAATGTGAGTGAATGTATGAATGAGTGTGTGTTGATACTTCCCCCTTTGGAAGTGGACACAGCCTGGCTCTTGGGAGTACATTTTCTGCATAACTGAGTACTGAAACTATGAAAAACAGTTGCTTGTGGCAGCGAAGCGCCGCTCATAAGACAATGCATCATCTCAGTGCGGCAGCAGCACTGTGGCAGCCCACAGGACACTGATGCAACACCAGCCTATTGGGCCAAATGGAAACACTAACATACAGCAGCAAACCATCAAAACCAATCATCTTCAGGCTATAGGTCAGAGGTCAGGCCAAAGAGTGTCTCATCACAGACCGGCCTGTCTAGTTTGAGGGAGGATGAGTTAGGGGATAATTCATTCCCTTCCTATCCTTCTCCTCCAGTACTACAGTAACTTCAGTTCTGTTCTGAGAAGCTGTGATTTATTCCATTGCTGACTGCAGAATTCTGAGTGCAGCACTGCTGGGCCAGCAAGCCCATGAAAACTCCATCCATATCTCCAATATATTCATAAACGGCCAGGAAATAAAAGCCTTAAATGGCTTTTAACTGGCAGGGTGGAGGGGCGATACAGAGCCCATAAAGTGTATGCGTTTTAAGAGTTCCCTATAGCACAGTTCACTTCTCACTGTATTCTATATGGAAGCCTCAGAGCTGTATTCGTAGCTTCAGCCCTTTCCCCTGTGTAATAGTTTGCTCAGCGGAGAGTGTATCATCTAAGGCCTCGACGTGACTTGTTTGTCGTTTTTCCATGGTTTTCTATGGAATGTTGTTCATTACCTCCATGTCAAGCCAACATTCACCTGCCTCTCCTCTCCTCTTCTCCCTGCAGGGATGTGGGTTGGACTGAACACTGAACGCTCACTCTTTAATCACAAAAGCACTCTCCATTCCCTGGGAGTCCGGCGTGAGGGGGGGATGGAGGGAGGAGAGGAGACATGTGGGAAAAGATGGATGAGTCTGGGGATGAGGCCGAGGCTTTCAATATCCCGTCAGTCAACCGTGTGGATTCACATATGATGTGGCCTTTGGTGTACCTATCTGTCTATCTGTCCTGGTAAATATCAAGTGTATGTGGGCCTAAGTGAAATAATTTTATTGGACTTGGTACAAAACAATGAATTGGAATCCACTTTGAATAATAAATGTGTAACATAAAGGATGAACGAGAGATGTTGCAACTCATAAATGTAAGACATTGTGTGGTTTTGTGTGGCTCAGTTGGTAGAGCATGGTGCTTTCAGTCGTGTTCGATTCCCACTGGGGCCACCCATGTGAAAATGTATGCACACACTCCTGTAAGTGGCTTTGGATAAAACCATCTGCTATTAGTATATAGGCTATTAGTAAGGACTGACATGAAGGAAACTAAGGAAGCTCTTACATCCTCATATCCTCAAGCTAATGCAGTTCTCCTGTATGTAGGTACAGTAGATCAACAGGTAAATGGTGAAAAGTATTTTCCGATCAATAGAAAGAGCATTTGTGTAAAACACAGCCTGTCACATAGATTTTACACTGATAGCACTGTCCTGTTTACAGAGAATAAGTAATCATTATCACTTAATATCTTTCCTTCCCTCCCTATCCAACCTCCTCCCTCCCTCCCTCCCTCGTGCAACATGATCTGAATGCAATGACACCCATATGACATTTCCAATATCGTACAGATTCAGTACTGCTTTACCAGCTTGTGTAAATATAGAGATATTGTAATAGGTATTTGGTTATTTAATTGTTCATAGGCTTGGATTAGGCCATATTGGAAATGATCTGTCGTCCTATTGGTTTATGTGTATCATGTGATTGTTAAGACAATATTACAGTTCAGCTCAAAGTGATCTTGGGAAAAGTGGATGTGTGTGTGTGACTGTGTGTTTATGAATGTGTGTGTGTGTGTGTGTGTGTTGTATTGTTATCTTTCAGAGCGGTTGGATCCGGAGTAGCCCTACAGGCTGAGGTCGGCCTGAATAGATGGTTGATGGTTAGCAGGTTGCTAAACAAGCAGAGGGTGTGTTTCCTGTGTTCTGTCTGTGTATGGCAGGCAGGCAGGCAGCTACACAATATCAACATTACACTGACTTTACCTGATGGAAGCACTTTACTTTCTGAACAGCGTTTTCAACTGTCTATTCTAAGATATCCACACATCAGCATTTAGCACTGTATGAGAATGCCATGTATTATACCATTCATACACCATTAATATACCATATACTGTACCATTCATACATGCTAAGCTAAACACCAGCAATGGATCATATAATATTCTTAGTCTTTTCCAGAAATACCAATTCTTGCAATGAGGGTGGAGAAATTAGAAATACCTGATAGTGTCCAGGATAAGTATGTACTGTATGTCTAATGAGAGAATAGACTGGCCCTCATCAACATTTCACCTCATAAGCAGCTCAACGCTCTGCATTTCCTGGAATGAGACGGTTATAGGGTGGAACCAAAGGCAGTACAGTGGCTTGCGAAAGTATTCACCCCTCTTGGCATTTTTCCTATTTTGTTGCCTTACAACCTGGAATTAAAATGGACTTTGGGGGGGTTTGTATCATTTGATTGACACAACATGCCTACCACTTTGAAGATGCAAAATAATTTTTATTGTGAAACAAACAAGAAATAAGACAAAAAAACAGAAAACTTGAGCATGCATAAATATTCACCCCCCCAAAGTCAATACCAGATCTTATTTAGGGGCTTCATAGCAAAGGGGGTGAATACATATGCACGCACCACTTTTCCATTATTCATTTTTTAGAATTTTTTTAAACAAGTTATTTTTTTCATTTCACTTCTCCAATTTGGACTATTTTGTTTATGTCCATTACATGAAATCTAAATAAAAATCGATTTAAATTACAGGTTGTAATGCAACAAAATAGGAAAAAACGCCAAGGGGGATGAGTACTTTTGCAAGGACTGTATGAATCAAATTGTTCTTACTTTCCCGCGTTTGGAGCAAAGCGCTGATAATTACTCCGAAAGCTTTGCATTTTATATTTCAAACACCTTTCTGATGCCGGCGGGGGGAGGGGGAGAGCGTGGTGTGCGTTAAAGTGTGGCGGTACATTATTGTGTCTGTGAGCATATAGACTGTAATTGATCTGCTGTTGCTGATGATAGAAGAGACCGCCAGGCACCAGGCCCACCTGAGGCCCCAAATCTGCACTCACATTTCTAAGAAAAGGAGCTCATACATTTGGCTAGTGTTTAATTAATAGTTTTTGGGATCCATGTCAAAACAGATTGCTGTGGTAGATTTGATGCAGCAGGGAAGGGGATACGTAAGCACTTCAGGGCTGCCTCCCAAATCGCAGCCTATTCACTATATAGTGCACTACTTTTGACCGGAGCCCTATCTGGCCCTGGCCAAAAGTAGTGCACTGTATACTGAATAGGGTGATATGTGGGACGCAGCCCTACATTCACTACATTCTGTCTCATTGGCCTTTAAAACGCCACTTAAGCAGCCTTGGAGTCTCATAACCACTGATGTAGCCCGGCTCATTAAGCTAGCTGCTCCCCAGTACATTTTACATTTTAGTCATTTAGCAGACGCTCTTATCCAGAGCGACTTACAGGAGCAATTAGGGTTAAGTGCCTTGCTCAAGGGCACATTTACGTCATTTAGCAGACGCTATCAGTAGTCCTGATATCGGCCATTTAGGTCTGTTGAACACATTAGAGGAGGTTGTTTATTGTCAGTTACCATGTCTGTTTATTACTCATTGATTTGAAGGGGTTTATCAATGAATGCAGCTTCAGATGTGGGATCTTGCTATCAGCTGTTGTGCTCATGTTAAGATAGAGTACAAAAGGGCCAATAGTGAAGGAATCTGTAGATCCAGACAGAGAAATTTCCCTCTCTCGCTCTCTCTCTCTTTCTCCCCCTCTATCCCTCTTTTTCTATCCCCTCTCTCTCTCCATCCCTCTCTTTCTGAGTAAATATATCTGACCACGAGGATGCATTATAAATAACTGCAGCTGAGAGATGAGACGCTCGATAGAGGAGAGATGGAGTGAGGGAGGAGTAGAGGTATGGGAGGAGAGGTTGATTAATGAGGGAAGGATTTGTGGATGGCCCAACGGGGCCCCTCTGTCCTGCCACTCAGGGGCCAGATCAATCTATCCCAGGCCCCCGTACATCTCTCACGTATGGGTCCATGTAATTCAGACTCATCCCCTGGCTATCAAACGGTTAATCAAATGGAATTGTTGCTATAGTGAGTCTGAATGACTGAGGCCCAGTACACACTCAGGTTGTACAACTGATGTACAATGCATTTGACACAACGGTTGTGATACAACTGATAGTTTTTTGTTACAACGAAGAGCTTGTCTGTGCAAAAATGTTGACACAACCATTATGTGTAATAATCTTTCTGCAGAAAAACTATCAGTTTGGCACACATTTGGCACACATCACAACCGATGTGTGCCAAATGCGTTGTAGGCCTACATCAATTGTAGAACAAGAGAAACACTGGAATGGGAAGAAAGTTGAGATAAGAGAGAGACAGAGATGGATTTAGGTATGGATGGATTAGCTGAGAGAGTGATGGGAGCTGAGGAGGCTGGAAGCTACTTGCATTGTAGATATTTACTCAGAAAGAGAGGGATGGCGAGAGAGAGGGGATGGAAAAAGAAGGATAGAGCGGGAGAGAGAGAATAAGTTAACAATTCAAATAAGTTTAAACACTTCACTTGAAAGAATCAACACTATTTCATATCATTTCAAAGTGTACAAGTAAGCTAACTCATATGTAAAGGTTAGACATCTTAGTAACAAGTAGGCTATTATTACTAAAGCATAATTTCAGGTGAACAAAAAAAAGTCTATCAGAGGTGGCCAACCTCGCTCCACTGATCTCTGACTCTACTGGGTGAGCAGACTTCTTTTCCAGCCCAGCAATAGCACACTTGATTATCAACTAATTAGGTTTGATACATTTAGATCAGGTGTGTTAGTGCTGGGCTGGAACAGAAGCCTACACACCCAGCATAGTTGGCCTGCTCCGGTTGTAATAGGTTTATATATTGTATGCGAGTTTTAAACTATATTTTTTTTGACCAAATTTGCTAACATGGGTACACATACTGTAGCTTTGGTCATCATGCTAGCGCTTCATTGATCCATGTAGACGGCACATCAACTGGACTGCCTGCCGACCTGCACTGAAACTAATTCAAAGGGAAGAGAACAATTATCTCTGGCCCCCTACCATGCTATAGAAGGGGTTCGGAACGTTACAGCTGCTGCGCTGCCCTTAACGAGTTCGTGAAGAAACTCTGCAAAGACAGGAACGTCTCCTTTTGTGACAATTTTGACTTGCTGTGGGAGCAACCAACATTATTTAAAAGAGATGGGATTCACCCTAATCGCAGGGGTTCCAGGATTATGTCCATCAACATAGCAAACTGCTTAAGAGACTGACGGTCTGGGTTTGGTAGTGCTCCACTACAGCTGTTAAAACCAAAGTTCCAAAGACTGCACCTAAAATTGTGTATAAACGTTCAGATAAGAGGTTTTGCAATTATTCCTATGTCGAAGATGTGAAATATATTTGTTGGTCTGCTTCTTCCAGTTACTGATAGGCATGCACCCACCCGGCTAGGGACATAAATTGTAAAGTGGTTATCCCACTGGCTATAGGGTGAACGCACCAATTGGTGAGTCGCTCTGGATAAGAGCGTCTGCTAAATGACGTAAATGTGCCCTTGTGCAAGGCACTTAACCCTAATTGCTCCTGTAAGTCGCTCTGGATAAGAGCGTCTGCTAAATGACTAAAATGTAATGTAAAATGAGAAACTGACTGTTAGAACTGCCGAATCCCCATTGATAGATTATTAATTGAAAAACTGTATGGCTGAGAGGGATGAGGCAAAGGGAATAGCAAATAAGTCCGACAACACAGCAGACTGGCAAACATACAGTAAATTGAGAAATCACGGAACTAAACTAAAGAAAAAGAAGAAGAAACTATACTATGGAACAAAGATAAATGATATAAAGACTGATAGTAAAAAGCTCTAGAGTACTTTAAATGAAATTCTAGGCAAGAAAGCAAACTCGGCTCCATCTTTCATTGAGACAGATGGCTTGTTCATAACAAAAACCTTTGATATTGCCAACCACTTAAATAACTTTTTTGTTGACAAGATTAGCAAACTTAGGTATGATACCGACAACCTGGATGGTAAATTGCTGAGGTTGGTAGCGGAGTACATTGTGACTCCTGTTTGCCACATCTTCAATTTAAGCGTAGAAGACGCTGTGTGCCCTCAGACATGGAGGGAGGCAAAGGGCATTCCACTACCCAAGAATAGCAGAGCACCCTTTAATGGTTCAAACAGCCGACCAGCCAGCCTGTTACAAGTGCTTAGCAAACTTTGGGAAAAAATGTTTATCAAATACAAAGTTATTTTACAGAAAATAAATTAACAACAGACTTTCAGCATGCTTATAGGGAAGGGCACCTCCACCATGCTCGGCACTGACACAAATGACTGATGATTGGCTGAAAGAAATTGATAGTAAAAAGATTGTGGGAGCTGTTTTGTTAGACTTCACTGCAGCTTTTGATGTCATTGATCAAAACCTACTGCTGAAAAAACGTAGGTGTTATGGATTTGCATCCTCTGCCTTATTATGGATTGAGAGTTACTTATCTAATAGAACACAGAGGGTTTTCGTTAACTCTCTCATGCAACTTCAGTTGAGTGTGGTGTACCGCAGGGCAGCCGGCTAGGGACATTATTGTTTTCTGTTTTTACAAATGACCTTCGACTGACCTTGAATAAAAGCCTGTGTGTCTATGTACGCTGACGACTCAACCGTATACACGTCGGCTGCAACAGTCAAATAAATAACTGAGACACTTAACATAGAGCTCCAGTCAGTTTTAAAATGGCTAACTAGCAATAGGCTGGTGCAAATATCTCAAACCAAAAGCATAATATTTGGGACAAATCACTCACTCAACGCTAAACCTCATTTAGATCTATTATTGAATAATGTCGCTATTGAGCAAGTTGAGGAGACTAAACTGCTGGGTGTAACCCTAGATAGCCAGCTTTCATGGTCAAAACATATAGACTCAATGGTTGCTAAAATGGGAAGAGGTCTGTCCATGATAGGGCGTTGCTCTGCCTTCTTGACATCTCAGTTGAGCTGACAGCCTACAGGCCCTAGTTTTGTCACACCTGGACTACTGCCCAGCTGTGTGGTCATGTGCGGCAAAGAAGGACAGTTGGTCTAGAACAAAGCAGCACGTATCGCACTTAGATGTACACGGAGGGAAAGTGTCAGTAACATGCATGTCAGTCTGTCCTGGCTCAAAGCTGAGGAGGATTGACTGCATTCTAAACACACGCCACTGCCAGCAAAGACCCAATTACTCCTTATGATCCTCTAATCGGGCCTCTTTTGTTAAGCTAATGTAAATGAATGAACCCGGTTCTCTGTTTACACATGCTCTGTTTAGTACATCTGTGTTTCTGTTCCCCTGTCGAAGCTAACGTTACCACACGCACACACACATTCCTCTCTATCTCACGGAGCACTGAGCTGTTTCCCCCCATTCCCGTTAATCTCTCAGATGTTTTATAGGTCCCTTCGGACACAGCGGTAAATCCACAGGGAGTGGCATTTTGTTGTGTGTGTGTGCATGTGTCAATGTGTGTGCATTCATGTGTGCATGCCGGTTAAACGAAACTGCCAAGCACCACCAATTACCGGGAACAATTAGCTGTGAGTGTTTCCGCTATACGAGCCAAGACATCCCCGTAGCCTCCTAAAAATCAGTTTTACCGGGATACAAGGGCAGACCCTTTTCTCTGGGTGGCATAAATCCAAGGGTCCTTCTAGAGGCTCAATGTGGGTCCTCAACTGTCCCTACCACAACCCCTTTTATCTGAGACACACACACACACACACACACACATACAAACATGCATGCAGGCAGGCATGAATAGGTGTACAGCAGCTATGATATACATGAACGCACACACACACACATATAGTACTGGTCCTGTAGCATATATGGGGCTGTCTGGATTTTCATTTGGGAACTGTTGTTTTTTACGGTCTTTCCTGATTGCCGCTGTATATTACCTGGCTTTACCATTTCGTATTATTTCCCTTTATTTCCCATTACCACCCATTATGTGTCGTAGCTGTGGGCCTTACCGATGCACTCCATCAGGCACCGTCCCAGTCCGTACTTTCCTGCTGGGACACACCACATTAGGACCACTGCTGCTGCCCCTGTAGAGCAGCACTGCTCTAAATTACTGTTGTTACCCCCCTCTTCTCATTTTTACATTTTTATATTCTTAGTCATTTAGCAGACGCTCTTATCCAGAGCGACTTACAGTTAGTGAGTGCATACATTTTCATACATTCTCCTCTTCCCTCTTTCCGCTCTCTCCCTTCCCTTCTTCTCCCTTCCCTTCTTCACCCATTCACCGCTCCTCACATCCCCCTTCCTAATTGCTACTCTACCAAACTCTCTCTGCCCTTTCAGTTTCCATTGAATCTAAACACAGTTCATTTTCCGGCTTCCTATTCTCTTTCCCCTAAATGCAAAGGAACATTTCTGGGCCCGGCGGCACGCACCAGAGAGAGAGAGCCTGTTGGATCACATAAATCACAGCAGTACAGACTCAGAGGCTGCTTGGCAAAGATGCATATCTACTCCCTTACTCTCAGAACCACTACAATATGAAGTCTGTTCCTTTATCTGCATCTCCTCCTCCTTTAGGATACTGATGGTGTTAGTGCCACAATAGGCTTTTCAGGTGTAATCTCTGGTGACAGAATGGAGGTAGCCAGCTAGCTAACACAAGATTTGGGTCCCGAGATTAATCAGTTTAGAAGTGTTTGTAATGGCACTTTCATAATATAATATGCCATTTAGCAGACGCTTTTATCCAAAGCGACTTACAGTCATGTGTGCATACATTTTTGTGTATGGGTGGTCCCGGGGATCAAACCCACTACCCTGGCGTTACAAGCGCCATGCTCTACCAGCTGAGCTACAGAGGACCATGCAACTGTGAACTGCAACTCTAACTAGTGTAACTAGTGCTCTGTCGCAGCCAGCCGCAACCGGGAGACCCATGGGCGGCGCACAATTGGTCCAGCGTCGTCCAAGGTAGGGGAGGGTTTGGCCGGTAGGGATGTGGGTTCGTTTCCCACGGGGGCGGGGGGCCAGTATGAAAAAAACACACAAAAAAACGTATGCATTCACTAACTGTAAGTCGCTCTGGATAAGAGCGTCTGCTAAATGACTAAAAAATGCCCTGAGCCAGGTGCCAAACCCTGAAAAAGGCTATGGCTGAAACGTGTTGGTTTTAACAATAAATAAATAAAAAATGTTGGGGTGTCCAAGTTTTTATTTGTTTTGTCATTTTTTTGTTGGGGTGGGTTACAGGTACAACATTCATTTAAATTAATATATTCAGTTCATATAACATGTACCCGTGGGCTGCCACTCAAAGAAAAACAAAAGTAAGAAATACATACAGAAAATGATCATATCGATCACACAGGATTTTGTCATAATAAAATTGGTATTTAAAGAAAAAGAAACAAAAAGGGCGGGGCCTATTCCACCCGAAAACCATATTTTCCACCCCTTCCCACCGCGCCTAGCAACACAAGTTGGTTGTCAGTCCCCCCCCCCCCCCCGTATCTCTATCTGCCCCCCACCCTCCTAATCATTGCTTTTACATGCACCCTCCTGTCCCGCCTCTCAGCGACCAGAGAAAAACCTCCCCATACCCCCCCTTCCACATGGGCCTATATTGTTTGTATGTTTTGGGCTTTATAGGTTGTTTATATTATTTGTATGTGTTGGACTTTAGCTGAGATTATTCTTTACAGAGTCAAGTATATTTGTCGAGGCCTCATTTGTTCCTTGACTAGCACCATTCATTCTTGCTGTCGATAATTCTAACGTTATAACTTCTAATAGTAACTGTATCCACTGGAGAATTGGGAGAGAGTGAGGTGATTGCCATCTAAGAGGCAACATCTTTTTTTGCGGCAGTGCTGCCTGCCAGCAGTAATCGTCTCTGATTGATTGAGAGATTCAAGGAGCTATCATTGTTAAGTAACATAGTAGATGCAAAGCATTGAATATTTACATTCATCCACTTCTAAATTAATTTTGTAATTTTGTCCAAGAAGCATTAAACTGCAGGGCACTACCACATCATATGAAGGAATGTGCCTACCTGATTTATGGTACACAGTGAACAGTTGGGAGTTGGAGCCAATTTCGTCGTAAAACATTTCCTTGGTGTTAAATACAGTCTGTGAACAAATTTAAAATGTATAAGTTGATGGTTCGAATTACGGGATGCCAAGGTCATATTTTTCCATATTCTGTTCCAGTTAAAGGGTATAAAGAAGCATTTTTATCAACTCCCACTGTCCTACAAGATTTGTTGAATTTCCTCAATACTTCAGTTTGCGTCTCAATTCATGCTCCTTGGTTGGAGAGTGAGACAGCGGAAGTGTTTCTTTACCAGCAACTCAGGGGGAAGCACGGGATCAACTAAGTCGACTCTTTTGATGTTGTTTTTCAGAGGAGAACAGAAGCCTATCTGCATAACTCACAGTGCATTAGGAGCTAAGTAGCACTCCTTGTACTCCAACTCCCAATTGATTCTCTGTAAAGTAGGGGCCGTATTCATAAAGCGTCTCAGAGTAGGAATGCCTTTTAGCCTTTTAGATCACAATGAATAAGACTACATGGACAGGGGGGACCTGATCCTAGATCAGCACTCCTACTCTGAGATGCTTGATACATACAGCACAGGAGAACAGTCTGGAAGACAGGCTTTTTTAGAATCTGACTGTTTGACAGTACTACAAAGGAATAGTATGATTTTTTCACACACGGATGCATTCACCGCAACCCACTGCACAAACATGATTGCAGTTACAGCAGACTATCAGAAATCAATGAGGCAAAACCCAAGGTGTTTTTTCTCAGCATATCAAATGTGTGTGTGTGTGTACAGGTGCATGCTTGCATGTGTTAATGTATGATTGATTGCCAGAAGGATCTATATGTACTCAGTGCTTTGAAGTGCTTGCTCATGTATGAATAGATGATTTGGATGACTTGTGAAATATTGACTCACCTCTACCCCCTTCTCATCTCTTTCCCCTCCTCTCTTCTCCACCCCCTTTCCCCTTTCCCCTCCTCCCCCTCTCCTCTCCTCTCATCCACCCTCTCATCTCCTCTCCCCTCTCATCTCCTCTCCCCTCCACCCCTCCTCTCCTCTCTCTAGGTGTTGAAGGGCAGTAAGAAGCTGTCCCTGTCGGTGCGGTCGGTGGGGCGTATCCCGGGGGGTTATGTCACTAACCATGTGTACACTTGGGTGGACCCTCAGGGTCGCAGTGTGTCCCCTCCCCCTGACCTCCCAGAACACCGCAGTGCCACCCTGAGACGCACCGACAGCCAACGGCGCAGCACCATGCAGATACTGCAGGAGGGAGATGAGAAGAAGGTGAGCCTGTTTACATACGTATGTAGACATGCACGCACACACATAATCACATATACCAGCTCTCTAGAACAGTTGGAGTCATGGAGCATGGTTTGATCCTACAGTTGGTTGGTTGTTAGGGTGACAGGTCACTGAACACACACAGGTACCCACTCAGATAGACTCTGAGTGCATTCACATTATCACTGGCCTCTGAAATGACTTAGTTTAGCATTTAAGAGTGTAACTTGGTGTTGGGTGTTTCCAGATGTCAGCTGTTCAGGGCTTTCACATGAATCATTATGTGATATTGTCTCGACAAATGAGTCTGCTTCACTCTTCTTAGCCAACAATAACTCACTTACAATAACCACAATAGCTGCTCAATTTGTTGTAAAAAAGACACAGCATTCAGAATCTTAGACAATGCTGGATTTTTTCTCTCTCAAATCTCTCTCTCCTTCCTTCCCTCTCTCCCCCTCCCTTCACCACCACCCCCAATTCTCTATCAGGTGAACCTGGTATTGGATGATGGCCGTTCACTAGGTCTGATGATCCGGGGGGGGGCAGAGTATGCCTTGGGGATCTACATCACCGGAGTGGACCGGGGTTCTGCCGCAGAGTGTGGTGGACTCAAGGTAACCACCGACATGGGTTGCATCCCAAATGGCACCTTTTCCCGACATAGTGCACTTCCTTTGGACCTAAGCTCTTGTGACAGATTTTCATAGCTAGCGCAAGCTTCTGACAATACCACCAACCCAGCTATCACTCACGCACACATGCAAACATTCACAATAGGTCTGATAAGACAGGCATGTTAATGAGGTCACCAGAACTGTCCATAATGCTGAATATCATCTGGGGCAGTTCTCTCCTCTCTCTTCCTTTCTCTCTCTCTCTCCCTCTGCAGTTTATCACACATTAGGTCACTAAGGGACAGGAAGGATAGTTGGAGTCTGGGCACTCCTTCTGAAGGATCAGACTCACACTCATGGCAGGATAGTGATCCTCCATGTTAGTAGTGACTGACAAGCCCTCCCAAGGGAAATGGTGGGTGAGAGAAAGAGAGAGAGAGAGAGAGAGAGAGAGAGAGAGAGAGAGAGCAGGAGAGAGGGAGGGAGGGAGGGAGGGAGAGAGAGCGAGAGAGGGAGGGAGAGAGAGCGAGAGAGGGCGGGAGGGAGGGAGGGAGGGAGGGAGGGAGAGAGAGCGAAAGAGAGAGAGAGAGAGAGAGAGAGAGAGAGAGAGAGAGAGAGAGAGAGAGAGAGAGAGAGAGAGAGAGAGAGGTAGACCGAGAAGGAGAGGGAGAGGGAGAAGGAGAGAGAGAGAGAGAGAGAGAGAGAGAGAGAGAGAGAGAGAGAGAGAGAGGTAGACCGAGAAGGAGAGAAAGAGGGAGAAGGAGGCTCAAAGGCTCAACATCATCATTACATTTGAGAGGGGCTTCAAGGGAAAAGACGTCTGTTTCTTTCTCTCCATCCGCCTCTCTTTGCTGTGTTCCAGACACTTGTCTGTTTACCTCTCTCCGTCTCCCTCACTCCATCGCTCTCTTGCTTTCACTGTTGTCTTAAAGACAATTTGCCTATGTGTGCTTGTTGAGTGGAGGGGATTGTTTTGGTTCAGTCTTTTCAGTTTCTTTCAGAAATCTTCAACTAGTAATAGTTTTTTACCTCTCTGAGTTTTGATGGATGGTGGTTTGATGTGATTTGATAGGGAAGGCGATGTTATCATCTGAATATATTGAAATGGGGACATGGATATGGCCCAGTTATGTCCTCTGTTCTAGTGAGCAGCATGTAGACATTTCACATTAGGCTATGAGGAAAAAGAAAGGGGAGGCAGGGGAGCAGGATCTAAATATAGCCCTGTCTCTGTCTGATGTGTTGGGCCCGTACCTTTTATGACAGGGGGGAGAATGAACAACGCTTCAATGGACACCTGGTATCCTGCTGCCGAGACATACACACTTTTGACGAGTTTCGGGGAGCATGAGACAAAACACGGACACACACACACAAAATAATAATAATGGGATTCAACATGCATCCATACAGTACGCTGCAATCATAATGTGCATTATTACTGTAAAACTTCAATTAAACGCTGAGTCTCAAATAGCCGCCTGTCCCTTTTAATAGCTGGCCAATGGCACACATTTCAGCAAATAAATGCCCAGGCTATTCATTTCAGTTTTACAATATTCTATTCCGGTGTATAGTTTTGTGAATGTGTGGTGTTTACTTTGGCAAAGGGTAAAGTCAACAAAACACAGTCCAATCTGTTTGTTACAGATTCTATATAGTTTTGGAAACAGAAAACTGTATGGAGATCAAATGTTTCATCAATGAGAAAATGAGCAGAATGTCGGCCAAAATCCATCTGGCTCCATCTTCTCCCACTGGGCTTCATCTCATCACCATATTTGGTAGTGAGTGGAAACGCCAACCGGATGCTTCACATTTATACATCCAGTGAAATATATAATTGTTCTAGCTGTGTGTTCTCTCTATAGAGTGGTGAGGAAGAGGAGGAGCTCCGCTGACTCTTATACCCCTTTCAGACATATGGAATGTGGCGCCTTGAAAGCGCCTCGGCTTCGGCATGTTTGTTTGTCTGAAAGGGTACACTATGGCTTTTTAAATGCCGCCATGAAACCTTCTCTGAAAATAGTTTTAAAGCGTCACTGAACGGGCATTTAACTTGTCTGTAAAGGAACTTCTGAAGCAGGACTAATGCTGCATTTAGACGAGGGATGAAAAAAACGTCATACCAGTCGGCATAGCAGGACTAGAAAGCTAAAAAGTACGACAAGTATGCGTTGCTATGGTGATTTCAGTAAACAATCAGTGAAAATCAACATCCGGTAGAAAACAACAGATGGCAAAAGTTGAAATATTTTTACTCTGGCGGCAAGTCCTGTCTACTGTGGCAGCTGACGGCATTCAATGCCAGCCGCAATGGCATTTACCGTCATGCTCTCATTGAAAACAATTACATCCGGTTTGCCGTCTACCTCGTACAATCTAAACGCAGCATAACGTCCATCACAAGGCAACGAGAACTGAAAATCAAATGATCTCGAGCTGCCTGCGTGCAGCCTGCCTGCCTGCTGCCTGCTGCCTGTGCGCAGACCACTCGCTCCTAAGAAAAGCACTTTGAAGTTTGTTAAATACAATGACCTACCAATACATTTAGTAGAAAGAAATCACATCTATCTACCCTACCATAAAAACAGAAAATAAAAAATGTAGGTTATTGAGCCAACAATAATGGGTGCTGCACACTTAAGCAGACCAGGATCCAATTGGTCGGCCCCTGTGGATTTCTTGTTGTCCATTGCTAGCAAAGCATCCAGGACTTATTTTTCAGTAAATAGCCTAAAAGAAAAGCTTTGACTATAATTTCCCTGATCATTCAGCAAGTTTGCTCTATCAGTATCCAGCCCAATATCATTGTGAAAAGGCTTAGATGTTATTTCAAAGAGATAGCCCGCTGAAATAAAATGGTGATTAAATGCATCAATAATGTCATTTTTTCCCGTAATGAGGCCAGTTTCTGAATTAATTTGTTGTGGCAGAGGAGGAAGTAGAACCCTTCAGGGATTCGACAGTTTTCCAGAATTTAGTTGTGTTCCCATTACAATCCAAAAAAGATTTAGCCTTTCTGATTTGTCTTACATAATGATTCCTCAGTTGCTTAAAAGCTTGCCAGTCTGGGACTAACCCTGTGTTCCTGGCCTTGACCCAAGCATCATCTCTTTTAAAAATTACTTCTGATCATTCCTAAAGTGTACCAGGCATTTGATCTACCTTTAACCCTTAATTTCTTTAAGGGAGCATGATTATCCACAATAGTATTGAAGACATCTGCAAAAAGGCTCAAAGCTAAATCAGGTTCAGGGATACCTGAAATACAATCAAGGTCACTTAAATAAAGATCATGTAAAAAAGCCAGTTCACAGAAGTTTTTTAAGTTCCTCTTTGTTATGACACAAGGCTTAGACTTTTGTATTCTCACATCTCTAACACAAACAACTGGGCAATGTTCACTAATGTCTTGGGCGAAGACACCAGTAGAAACATATTTCTCTGGTGTAGTCGGTAAAATAAGATCAATCAGTTAACTTTGAAGGATCTTTAGGGTTGGACTGTGTAAGCTTAGTCACCAGCTGGGTTGGGTTTAGATCATTACACATGTCCTTTTGATTGTCTGAAGCCTGCATTTCCCAACTATAATTTAGCTCACCCAGGATAATAACTTCTGATTTAGTAAAAGAAGACAACAAACTAGTTAACTCCTCGAGTGCACAAAGGTTAGCCGAGGGAGGACGGTAGACCCCTATAACATTTATGGAAATATTTTCCCCCAGACAAAGGCTTAAAGATAACAGCTAAAGTTTTTTGGCAAGAGAAATTGATTTCAGGAAAGAGACAGAGAAAGGACTTTTAATAAGAATGGCTACTCCACCATCTCTACCCTGTCTGTCAGCTCTGAACACATTATAACCCTCAATATTAATATCAGAGTCCAGAATGGTCTGCCCAACAGTAAGGGAGAGAACGGCTCGTGGCTGGGGTGTATGGGGTCCTTGATGATGCTGCAGGCTCAGGCCCTGTTTCGAGTAGATGTCCTGGATGGATGGAAGCACGGTCCCAGTGATGTACTGGGCCAACTTCACCACCCGCTGGAGGGCCTTGTGGTCGTGGACGGAGCAATTCCCGTACCAGGCCGTGATGCAACCGGTCAGGACGCTTTCGATGGTGCAGCGGTAGTTTTTGGAGAGGCATGCCGAATTTCTTCAGCCGCCTTAGGAAGTAAAGACGCTGTTGCGCCCTCTTGACAAGAGTGGTGGTGTTGTTGTTGGGCCATGGTCCTCAGTGATGTGGACGCAGAGGAACTTAAAACTCATGACTCTCTCTACTACAGCATCATTGATGTGGATCGAGGCATGTTCCCTCCTCTGCTTCCTGAAGTCAACAATTAACTCCTTTGTTTTGCTGATGTTGAGGGAGAGGTTGTTGTCATGACACCACAATGCCAGTTCACTTACTTCCTCCATATAGGCTGACTTGTCGTTGTTGGTTATCAGGCCTACAACCGTGGTGTCGTCAGCAAACTTGATGATGGAGTTTGTGTCATGCAAAGCCATGCAGTCGTGGGTGAACAGGGAGTACAGCAGAGGACTAAGGGCACACCACTAGGGGGGCCCTGTGCTAAGAGTCAGTGTGGAGGAGGTGTTGTTGCCAATCCTCACAGCCTGGGGTCTGCCCATCAGGAAGTACAGGATCCAGTTGCAGAGGGTGGTGTCCAGACCCAGGGCTCTGAGTTTGGTGTTGAGCTTGGAGGGAACAATAGTGTTTAATGCTGAACTGTAGTCAATGAACAGCATTCTCACTTAGGTGTTCCTCATGTCCAGATGTGTTACGGCCGTGTGAATAGCGATGGAAATGGCATCTTCCGTGGATCTGTTGGAGCGGGAAGCAAATTGGAGTGGGTCCAGCGTGCCTGGCATGGCCCTTGATGTGGGCCATGACCAGCCTCTCAAAGCACTTCATGATGACCGAAGTGAGAGCAACAGGGCGATAGTCATTTGGGCATGTCATTTAAACAAAGAGATGCCTCTCTGGACACCAGTGCATATTTCCAAACTATGTTGCATATAATGGTAATAAATTCTAAAAACTATGCTGGTATTCTTTTGTCCATAATTTTATTGTTTATTAAATTATATTCTTAGCTAAAAATATGACTATTTAAATAGTAGTAGCCATAATTCATAAATGACACCATGCAGAGCATGGAACAATTATGGTTCAGTGAAGAAGAACCTCATGGGTTCTGTTCAAATCCTATAAAAGGGTTCTGTATATAACTTTTAGGGGTTCCATTATGAAGCAAGTAATATAACCCTTTCTGGTTCTATAAGGAAAGAAAGATTATAAAAGTGTGAATAGCCTACTCGAACAAGCGAAATTAAGTATGCAGGTATGTGAATTGTGATGGATGGTTAATTGCAGCCTGGAGGGCCGCAGATCAAAGCCCAGGCCCAACTGATAGCTGCTCGATGGACACCAGGGTTTCCTCATTTTCATTTAAGGGCCACCAGGGAGCGCTCAGGACAGACGGGAGTAAATAATCATGAGGGCAAAATCTCCAAATTATTATAAAGCACTCTCAGTAGACCATTTAAAACCCCTTTATGCTAAACCAGCCTTGATTATGTGGAGGGTAAGCTATGCTTGGTTTTTAATCAAATTAAACGAAATGGGGGGAAACCCAACGTTTTTTAATGTTTCTAAATACAAGATTCACCAGCAGAAAATGCACATCTCTCATCCATGGGCACTGTGCGTCATGGCTGGATAGGCTACACTTCTGTTCTCAAAATCCATGCCATTATCAACTGTGTTACCGTTAAAACCAGATTTTTGTGGGTGTTAAGATTTCCCATTAGCACTGCATGAAATTGTCACTTTTGCGCATGTTTTTAAGGACACACCTCAAATATAGCCACACCTCCCACCTCTAGCCCTAACCTGGCGCTAGGGCTAGAAAATGCCAGTGCACCAGTTTTTACATGACAAAATTGCGCCTCCTTACCGCCAGCCAAAAATAGAGCCCTAGGACAGAGGGATAGGATGGAGGGAGAGGGTAACACTAACAGGGTAACACACAGCTACCAACCACTGGTCATGTACAGTAGTAGCACCTGATTCAACAAGATATGGTCAGTCAGAGATGATTACAGCTGGCAGTGGTGGTTGTTACTTGTTGTAAAGCTTATGGGGCGAACTAGTCAACTGTGAACGGAGGCACATTTAAATAATGATACATTAACCTTCAGAGTGCTATGGGCCCTGGTTAAAAGTAGTGCACTAAATAGGGAATAGGGTACCATTTGGGACACATAGGGTGTCTTTAAATCCCTGTTGGGATGTGACTCTGCATCACTGAGTAAGTCATCTTGTGGGTTTATTCCTGTTGGTATCCCACTGTAGATGAATGACATGTTGATTATAGCTCTGTAATTCACTCTGGAGGAGGCCTTCAATCCATTTCTTTCTAAATTCTAAAATATACTTCGGAATATTATTGTACACAGTGTCCACAGCCCCAGACAGGAATTAAAGTCCTTCTAACTGTAGTCATATTAACCAGGGGGAGTCTATACTGTTACTGTGTGGAGGTATTCATTTAGCATTGGGATGATGGATTGCTCAGTTCAGTCCCTGCCAGGCTTGTATAAAAACATCCCAACCAGCCAGGGTGGCATCTCTCTCTCTCTCTCTCTCTCTCTCTCTCTCTCTCTCTCTCTCTCTCTCTCTCTCTCTCTCTCTCTCTCTCTCTCTCTCCCCACCAAATGACTGGGGTTTGTAAAAGCTTCCTTATGGCTTTACTCTCCAGCCTTATGGCTCTACTCTTCAGAGGCCTTGTAAAAGTGTTGTTGTGTTGGGGTGTGTATAACAGCTATGGGGGTCCTGTATAGAGGCTTAAATAGAAGGAAATGATAGGCCTGAGTCCTGACCTCCACAGCCAGGTGAGTGAGCTGAACAAGGGCACAGGCTTGTCCCCGTCAGAGAAGCCTCTGGGGCTGTTTCCCAAATGGCACCCTATTCCCTATGGGCTCTGGTCAAAAGTAGTGCACTAAATAAGGAATAGGGTTCCATTTGGGACACAACATGGGCCTTTGTCTGGTAAAGTGCTCTGCCCAGAGACACCTTTCTCCACATTGGAAAAGGCTACTGCCAGTCGTCTGCCCTTTTCATGACACCTGGCTGCTTCAGTCTAATTGAATTGAATGTCTTGAGAAAGGTCACACCAAGCGCGCCAGCATCAACACAATAACACAGTGTCAGAGCTACGGATGAAACAACTCCTGCTGAGACTAAGGCTGTCCTAATATTATGAACACCAGGGGCATCATACATACACGCCAAAACTCTGAGAGGGCACAAAGTACGTGAGGATGGCTGGGGGTGGTCCACATTTTTCAAACACCTGAAACAGCTTTTTCTTGCAATCTAGAGCCTTAATCAATATTCTTAATTCTATGTAAAAAAAAATCATATATATATATATATATATATATATATATATATGGCTATTTTTCTGCATACCTAAGCTGTCTGCATACCTCTTGAGCTGTCTGTATCCTCCTGACTGGTGATTCTTTTTTTTAAAGAAACTAAATATGCTTCTCTGCATCTCTGCAAAAATCTGGGCAAAAGATTGAAAGGCATGTGAGTCTAGATCAGTACATTTAGTTATTGCTTGCTTTTCTAAAGTCTACCAATATTGCCAACAGGCATGCCAGCTAAGGTAGTTAGACAAGCTAGCTACTCTAACTTGATTGATGCCTGAAATGGCTTCTTGGTAGCTAGTTATGAGGTTGGGAGATTGGGAACCTATCTGGGCTAGCTAAAGCCAACTTCATAAAATTGCTAGGTGGCTAGTAGTAATACAGAGAAACAACAACAACATTCAAAAATCAGTGTTCTTGTATTTATTTTTTGGGACAAATCTGAGGGGGCACGTGCCCCTGTGCCTCCTATGGGCATGACGCCTCTGATGAACACTGTACGTGCAGACAAACTATTATGGACGACAATGTCTCAGTGCAATTGACTACTAACACCAACCAGAGTGGCGACTACAGTGCCTTCAGAAAGTATTCATACCCCTCGACTTATTCCACATTGTGTTAAAGCCTGAATTCAAAATGGATTAAATATTATTTTTTTTCTCACCCATTTACACACAATACCCCATAATGAAAACAGGTTTTTTATATTGTTTTCAAATGTTTCGAAAATGAAATACAGAAATATTTCCTTTACATAAGTATTCCCAACCTGAGTCAATACTTTGTAGAAGCACATTTGGCAGCGATTACAGCTGTGAGTTGCTAAGGTTTACAACACCTGGATTGTGCAACATTTGCCCATTATTATTTTCAAAATTCTTCAAGCTCTGTCAAATTGGTTGTTGATCATTGCTAGACAACCGTTTTCAGGTCTTGCCATAGATTTTCAAGTAGATTTAAGTCAAAACTGTAACTTGGCCGCTCAGGAACATTCACTGTATTCTTGGTACGAAACTCCAGTGTAGATTTAGCCTTGTGCTTTAGGTTATTGTCCTGCTGAAAGGTGAATTCATCTCCCAGTGTCTGGTGGAAAGCAGACTGAACCAGGTTTTCCTCTAAGATTTTGTCTGTGCTTAGCTCCATTATGTTTCTTTTTTATCCTGTAAAACACCCCAATCCTTAACGATCACAGGCATACCCATAACATGATGCAGCCACCAATATGCTTGAAAGTATATGTTTTGTACAGTGAGGGAAAAAAGTATTTGATCCCCTGAGTGCTCCTAATCTCAGTTTGTTACCTGTATAAAAGACACCTGTCCACAGAAGCAATCAATCAATCAGATTCCAAACTCTCCACCATGGCCAAGACCAAAGAGCTCTCCAAGGATGTCAGGGACAAGATTGTAGACCTACACAAGGCTGGAATGGGCTACAAGACCATCGCCAAGCAGCTTGGTGAGAAGGTGACAACAGTTGGTGTGATTGTTCGCAAATGGAAGAAACACAAAAGACCTGTCAATCTCCCTCGGCCTGGGGCTCCATGCAAGATCTCACCTCGTGGAGTTGCAATGATCATGAGAACGGTGAGGAATCAGCCCAGAACTACACGGGAGGATCTTGTCAATGATCTCAAAGCAGCTGGGAACATAGTCACCAAGAAAACAATTGGTAACACACTACGCAGTGAAGGACTGAAATCCTGCAGCGCCCACAAGGTCCCCCTGCTCAAGAAAGCACATATACAGGCCCGTCTGAAGTTTGCCAATGAATATCTGAATGATTCAGAGGAGAACTGGGTGAAAGTGTTGTGGTCAGATGAGACCAAAATGGAGCTCTTTGGCATCAACTCAACTCGCCGTGTTTGGAGGAGGAATGCTGCCTATGACCCCAAGAACACCATCCCCACCGTCAAACATGGAGGTGGAAACATTATGTTTGGGGGTGTTTTTCTGCTAAGGGGACAGGACAACTTCACCGCATCAAAGGGACGATGGACGGGGCCATGTACCATCAAATCTTGGGTGAGAACCTCCTTCCCTCAGCCAGGGCATTGAAAATGGGTTGTGGATGGGTATTCCAGCATGACAATGACCCAAAACACACGGCCAAGGCAACAAAGGAGTGGCTCAAGAAGAAGCACATTAAGGTCCTGGAGTGACCTAGCCAGTCTCCAGACCTTAATCCCATAGAAAATCTGTGGAGGGAGCTGAAGGTTCGAGTTGCCAAACGTCAGCCTCGAAACGTTAATGACTTGGAGAAAATCTGCAATAGAGGAGTGGGACAAAATCCCTCCTGAGATGTGTGCAAACCTGGTGGCCAACTACAAGAAACGTCTGACCTCTGTGATTGCCAACAAGGGTTTTGCCACCAAGTACTAAGTCATGTTTTGCAGAGGGGTCAAATACTTATTTCCCTCATTAAAATGCAAATCAATTTATAACATTTTTGACAAGCGTTTTTCTGGATTTTTTTGTTGTTATTCTGTCTCTCACTGTTCAAGTAAACCTACCATTAAAATTATAGACTGATCATTTCTTTGTCAGTGGGCAAACGTACAAAATCAGCAGGGGATCAAATACTTTTTTCCCTCACTGTAATGGATTTGCCCCAAACATAACACTTTGTATTCAGGACAAAAAGGTAATTGCTTTGCCAAACTTTTTCCAATATTACTTTATTGCCTTGTTGCAAACAGGATGCATGTTTTGGAATATTTTTATTCTGTTAAAGCTTCCTTCTTTTCACTCTGTCAATTAGGTTAATATTGTGGCGTAAATACAATGTTGTTGATCCATCCTCAGTTTTCTACTATTAGAGGCCTTTAAACTCTGTAACTGTTTTAAAGTCACCATTGGCCTCATGTTGAAATCCCTGAGCGATTTCCTTCCACTCTAGCAACTGAGTTAGGAAGGATACCTGTATCTTTGTAGTGACTGGGTGTATTGATACACCATCCAAAGTGTAATTAATAGCTTTTTAATGCTCAAAGGGATATTCAATGTCTGCTACCAATAGGTGCCCTTCTTTGCGAGGCATTGGAAAACCTCCATGGTCTTTGTGGTTGAATCTGTGTTTGAAATTCACTGCTCGACTGAGGGACCTTACAGATAATTGTATGTGTGGGGTACAGAGATGAGGTAGTCATAAAAAAATCATGTAAACACTATTATTGCACACAGAGTCAGTCCATGTAACTTATTATGTGACTTGTTAAGCACATTTTTACTTCTGAATTTATTTAGGCTTGCCATAACGAAGGGGTTGAATACTTATTGACTCAAGACATTTCAGCTTTTCAATTTTTATAAATTTGTCAAAAGAATCGAAAAACATAATTCCACTTTGACATTATGGGGTATTGTGTGTAGGCCAGTGACAAAAAATCTCCATGTAATCCATTTTAAATGCAGGCTGTAACACAACAAAATTTGGAAAAAGTCAAGGGGTGTGAATACTTTCTGAAGGCACTATCAGAGAAATTGTACTTACATATTGTCAGGGCGTGTGTAGGTGTAGTGTAGGAAATCAGATGCAGGACGCAGACGGTAGGTTCCAACTGCTGTATTCCGGCCCAAACACAGGCAACAGGGCAACAAAGCCCAACAGCTAAACGACGCACAAGGCGTAATGGCAAAATGCGCACAAACAGGTGCGACAAAAATGCAGTAGTGCACGAAACAAGTGCAAGCGAGCTCCAGCGCAGTGGAGAGAATATGCTCAACCGAGCAAACACAACACTGACGAAAAACAATCATACACAACACATGACAAACACAACGAGAAACTTATAGGACACTAATCACGTAAAACAGAAACAGGTGTGACACAAACAGACAAAAGCAAACGAACATGAAACATCTATCGGTGGCAGCTAGAATTCCGGAGACGACGAGCGCCGAAGCCTGCCCGAACAAGGAGGAGAGGCAGCCTCGGCCGAAACCGTGACAGTACCCCCCCCTTGACGCGCGGCTCCAGACGCGCGCCGACTCCGGCCTCGGGGACGGCCAGGGGGACGCGGCGCAGGGCGCGTCGGATGCCTCCGATGGAACTCCGTCAGAAGCGATGGGTCCAACACGTCTCTCCTCGGCACCCAGCACCGCTCCTCCGGACCGTACCCCTCCCACTCCACTAGATACTGGAGACCCCCCATCCGACGTCTCGAATCCAAGATGGATCTCACGGAGTACGCCGGTGCCCCCTCGATGTCCAACGGGGGCGGAGGAGTCTCCAAGATCTCATCGTCTTGGAGTGGGCCCGCTACCACCGGCCTGAGAAGGGACACATGGAACGAGGGGTTAATACACTTATACTCCACAGGTAGCTGTAATCTATAACAAACCTCGTTCAACCTCCTCAGGACTTTAAATGGCCCTACAAACCGCCGACCCAGTTTCCGACAGGGCAGGCGGAGGGGCAGGTTTCTGGTAGAGAGCCAGACTCGATTACCAGGTGCGTACACCGGTGCCTCACTGCGGTGGAGATCAGCGCTCGCCTTCTGACGTCGGAGGGCCCGCTGCAGGTGGACGTGTGCAGCGTTCCAAGTCTCCTCCGAGCGCTGCGCCCACTCATCCACCGCAGGAGCTTCGATCTGGCTCTGCTGCCAGGGCGCCAGAACCGGCTGGTAACCTAACACACATTGAAATGGGGTTAGGTTCGTGGAGGAATGGCGTAGGGAATTCTGGGCCATCTCGGCCCAGGGAACGTACCTTGACCACTCCTCCGGCCGGTCCTGGCAGTATGTTCTGAGAAACCTACCCACATCCTGGTTTACGCGTTCCACCTGCCCATTGCTCTCCGGGTGGTAGCCCGAGGTGAGACTCACCGAGACCCCCAACCGCTCCATAAACGCTCTCCAGACCCTGGAGGTGAATTGGGGACCCCGATCAGCCACAATGTCCTCGGGCACCCCGTAGTGCCGGAACACATGGGTAAACAGTGCCTCGGCGGTTTGCAGGGCCGTAGGAAGACCCGGCATGGGGAGCAAACGACAGGCCTTAGAGAACCGGTCCACAACGACCAGGATGGTGGTATTCCCTTGGGAGAGGGGAAGATCTGTTATAAAGTCCACTGAGAGGTGGGACCATGGCCGTTGTGGAACGGGCAGGGGTAGCAACTTACCCCTAGGTAAATGTCTAGGCGCCTTACACTGGGCGCACACCGAGCAAGAGGAAACATAAACCCTCACATCCCTAGCCAACGTGGGCCACCAGTACTTGGCACTAAGACAGTGCACTGTCCGGCCGATACCCGGATGTCCAGAGGAGGGTGACGTGTGAGCCCAATAAATCAATCGATCCCGAACCTCGAGCGGAACGTACTTCCGACCCTCCGGGCACTGTGATGGACTAGGGTCGGTGCGTAGCGCCCGCTCGAGTTCAGCATCGATCTCCCACACTACCGGCGCCACCAGACACGACGCAGGCAGTATGGGAGTGGGCTCCACGGACCTCTCCTCCGCGTCATACCGCCGAGACAGCGCATCTGCCTTGCCATTCTGTGACCCAGGGATGTACGTGATCTTAAACGTAAACCTGGTCAAGAACATACTCCATCTTGCCTGGCGAGGGTTCAGCCTCCTCGCCGCTCGGATGTACTCCAGGTTACGGTGGTCCGTCAAAATGAGGAAAGGGTGTTGAGCCCCCTCAAGCCAGTGCCTCCACACCTTTAGAGCCTGTACCACGGCTAACAGCTCCCTGTCCCCTACGTCATAGTTCCGCTCCGCCGGACTGAGCTTCTTAGAGTAAAAAGCACAGGGGCGGAGTTTAGGTGGCGCGCCAGATCGTTGTGAAAGCACGGCTCCTAACCCGGCCTCCGACGCGTCCACCTCTACTTGGAACGGCAAAGAGGGATCCGGGTGCGCCAGCACTGGGGCCGAGGTAAACAGGTCCTTCAGCCTCCCAAACGCCCTGTCCGCCTCGGCCGACCACTGCAGACGCACCGGACCCCCCTTCAACAGAGACGTGATGGGAGCTGCCACCTGTCCAAACCCCCGGATAAACCTCCTGTAGTAATTTGCAAACCCCAAGAACTGCTGCACCTCCTTCACAGTGGTTGGTGTTTGCCAATTACGCACGGCCGATGCTCGATCTACCTCCATCCTCACCCCTGACGCAGACAACTGATAACCCAAAAAGGAGACCGACTCCTGGAAAAACAGACACTTCTCTGCCTTCACATACAGGTCGTGCTCCACCAGCCTCCGCAACACCTTGCGCACCAGGGCTACATGCTCGACACGGGTAGGTGAGTACACGAGAATGTCATCAATGTACACCACCACCCCCTGCCCCTGCATGTCCCGGAAGATCTCATCCACAAATGATTGGAAAACTGATGGAGCGTTCATCAACCCGTATGGCATGACCAGATACTCGTAATGGCCCGAGGTGGTACTAAAGGCTGTTTTCCATTCATCGTTCTCCCTGATGCGCACCAAGTTGTACGCGCTCCTGAGATCTAGTTTCGTGAAGAAACGCGCCCCATGCAACGACTCAGTCATGGTCGCAATCAGCGGGAGTGGATAACTATACTTCACCGTAATCTGATTGAGACCACGGTAATCGATGCATGGGCGCAAACCACCATCCTTTTTCTTCACGAAAAAGAAACTCGAGGACGCGGGGGAAGTGGACGGCCGTATGTATCCTTGTCTCAGTGATTCGTCTATGTAAATCTCCATAGCTTTCTTCTCCTCCTGAGACAAAGGATACACATGGCTCCGTGGGAGCGCAGCTCCTGCCTGGAGGTTTATCGCACAATCCCCCTGCCTATGGGGTGGCAACTGCGTCGCCCTCGCCTTACTAAACGCAATAGCCAAATCCCCATACTCAGGTGGAATGTGCAATGCGGGCACCTGGTTTGGACTCTCCACCGAGGTAGCCCCTACGGAAACGCCCAAACATCTACCCACACACTGAGCAGACCACTCCATCAGAGCCCTCTCCTGCCACGAAATCACTGGGTTATGGGTACTCAACCAGGGCATTCCCAGCACCACCGGATACGCAGGAGAGTCAATCAGGAACAGCTGAATCATCTCCTGATGACCCCCCTGCGCACACATCCTAAGTGGCGCCGTGACCTCCCTGATCAAGCCCGTACCCAACGGACGACTATCTAGGGCGTGAACGGGAAAAGGAACATCAACAGGAATGAGGGGAATCCCTAACGCTAAACAAAACTTTTTATCAATAAAATTCCCAGCTGCGCCTGAATCTACCAGCGCCTTATGCTGGGCATGAGGTGCTACCTGTGGAAAACGTACAGGCATACAAAAATGGGCAACAGAGAGCTCTGGGTGAGTGGGGCGCCTACTCACCTGGAGGGAATCCCCAGTGCGGGGCCTGTCGTCATCTCCCCTAGGAGGCCATCCCCAGCACCTAGCCGCAGTGTGTCCTCCCCGGCCACAGTTGGTGCAGTGGATGGACCCCCTAGCCTGCCGACTCCTCCTCTCTCTAGCGCCAGTGCCCCCGAGCTCCATGGGACAAGGCTCGGAGGCGCTGGAGGGTGGAATGGACGGACCCTCCGCAAGACGTCCGCGGGTAGCCAGCAGGGTATCCAGCCTGATGGACATATCCACCAGCTGGTCGAAGGTGAGACTGGTGTCCCTGCAAGCCAGCTCCCGACGGACGTCCTCTCGTAGGCTGCATCGGTATAGATCGATGAGGGCCCGATCATTCCACCCTGCATCTGCCGCCAGAGTACGGAATTCGAGTGCGAACTCCTGGGCACTTCTCCTCCCCTGTCGGAGGAAGACCAGATGCTCCCCCGCCGCTTTCCCCTCCGGGGGATGGTCGAACACCGCTCTGAAGCGGCGGGAGAACTCAGGGTACGTAATGGTCGTGGCGTCTATCTTCCTCCACTCCGCGTTGGCCCACTCCAACGCTTTTCCGGCCAGGCAGGAGATCAGAGCGGACACGCTCTCGTGCCCTGAAGGTGCCGGGTGCACGGTGGCCAGGTATAGCTCGACCTGGAGCAGGAATCCCTGACACCCAGCCGCTGTCCCGTCGTAAGCCCTCGGGAGAGATAGTCGGACTCCTCGAGGTTCCGGTGCTGGAACGGGCGGGCTGGCCGATGGTGCTGGCAGGGCGGGCGGTGGTGGAGGCGAACCCCAGCCTCGGAGTGTGGTAATCACCTCCTGCAGGGCGTCCCCCATCTGCAGGAGTTGCTCCTGCTGATCCCGAACCTGGGCTTCCAGTCTGGTCTGGGCTGCTTCGGCTCCTGCTGATTCCATGAGTGGTGTATGATTCTGTCAGGGCGTGTGTAGGTGTAGTGTAGGAAATCAGATGCAGGACGCAGACGGTAGGTTCCAACTGCTGTATTCCGGCCCAAACACAGGCAACAGGGCAACAAAGCCCAACAGCTAAACGACGCACAAGGCGTAATGGCAAAATGCGCACAAACAGGTGCGACAAAAATGCAGTAGTGCACGAAACAAGTGCAAGCGAGCTCCAGCGCAGTGGAGAGAATATGCTCAACCGAGCAAACACAACACTGACGAAAAACAATCATACACAACACATGACAAACACAACGAGAAACTTATAGGACACTAATCACGTAAAACAGAAACAGGTGTGACACAAACAGACAAAAGCAAACGAACATGAAACATCTATCGGTGGCAGCTAGAATTCCGGAGACGACGAGCGCCGAAGCCTGCCCGAACAAGGAGGAGAGGCAGCCTCGGCCGAAACCGTGACACATATAACATATACCAGTTAGCAGACATTTGTATCTAAAGCGACTAACAGTCATGCATGCATACATTTTACGTATGGGTGGTCCCGGGAATCAAACCTAATTCCCTGACGTTACAAGTGCCATGCTCTACCAACTGAGATACAAAGGACCACAAAGGACTTGTATATGTATTGTTGTTGACTCACAGATGAACAAAAATGTTGTGATTGATTACTGCTAGTGATAAAGCGGCAATCGACAAACTAAAATGGTTCCAACAGGGATTTTGCTCTCTCGCACACAGTGCTTTATTTTTGGATGGATTAAGGAACAAAATTTCAATTTAGTTGTTGGGAGGCTTTCCATCCATTGTGATAATAGAGCATTCTGCTAAAACAAATTAGTGTGTTCAGCTTGGCTCTCAGTCCGACTCCGCACTCTGTTTTAGTTACACTAGTCCCTCTTAAATGGCCTCTGTGGAAGTCTATAACATTGTTTGTGTGATTCATCTAAGGAAAGGTTTAATTTAGTTGTTTGTGTTGAGTCAGCCTTTGTTGATCATGTTGAATCTCTTTTGTTAAGTAGGGATCTCCTTTGTATAATCAGCAGTGCATTTATTCAATTCAATTCAACAGATCTTTATTGTCCCAAAGTGCAATTCTTCTGCAGTGTAAAAAAAAAAGAAATACACTCCCCCATATATATTTGGACAGTGAAGCTAAAACTTTACATTTGCCTCTTGTTATGAGGAGTTTCTAGGGTATCAAGTGATTACGAATGTAAGGATGTACTTAGACACTTTTGATGGGGAGTTCATATTAGTATTTAATATGTACATGGTTAGTTATAACAGAATGACAGAGCTTTGCCTCTATCATCTCCCTCACTCCAGAACAAAGATCCACTCTCTCTCTATATATATATATATATACACACTCTGTTACAAGTCTCTTGGTCTGAACATCTCCTTCTGCAACTGGATCCTGGACTTCCTGACGGGCCAACCCAGGTGGTGAGGGTAGACAACATCACCTCCGCCACGCTGACACGGGGGCCCCACAGGGGTGTGTGCTTAGTCCCCTCCTACAAGGAGGAGATCAGTGACCTGGCAGTGTTGGTCTGGAACAACAACTTCTCCCTCAACGTCAGTAAGGCCAAGGAGCTGATTGTGGACTACAGGAAACAGGGGAGTGAACACTCCCCCATCAATATCGACAGGGCTGCAGTGGAGCGGGTCGAGAGCTTCAAGTTCCTCAGTGTCCAAATCACTAAGAATTTAAATGGTCCACACACGTCCGCACAGTCGTGAAGAAGGCGCGATAGCGCCTCTTCCCCCTCAGGAGGTTGAAAAGGTTTGGCATCGGCCCTCAAATCCTCAAAAGGTTCTACAGCTGTACCATTGAAAGCATCTTGACTGGCTGTATCACTGCTTGGTATGGCGATCGCATGGTGCTACAGAGGGTGATGCGGACAGCCCAGTACATCACTGGGGCCGAGCTCCCTGCCATCCAGTACCTCTATATCACAAAGGGAGTCAGATCTTGAGCATTGTGAGAACCAGTTAGGAGGTGATGGATTAAAGCAAAATTAGCATTTAATGAATGTTCTGCTGACAGTCTATTGTGAGCTGAGAGATTGGCAATGTTATTTTAAGACTATGAAAGTGTAATTATTGTGTATAATTATTAAGTGTATAATTATTAACAGGAAATCATTTGTGTGATGAATGTTGTAGGCGTTTGGTTGATTTGGCCTGCTAACATGAAATTGCCTTTTATTAAAACTGCACAGAGACGCTGGTCTTTCAATGACACACTCAACCTTTACTGTTCCCTCAAATGCTGGATTGCTCGTGTCCACAATGTGGTCCCTTTCAGTGGATCCTCTGTGCTGAGACCTGTCAAGACTATTTTCGGAGATATTAAGTGTCCATGCCAGTCATTCCAGTGTGTCAAATAAGCTTGATACAGAAAGGACCTTGAGACGTTCTCAGAGGAGTAGCTGACTGGGATTCTGAGGGGGGCCACAATGAAAATATATCTGCTAAATCTTTACTGTTAGTTTCATGAAGCTCCCGACGAACTGTTCTTGTGCTGACATTGCTTCCGGAGGAAGTTTGGAACTCACTAGTAAGTGTTGCAACCGAGGACAGATGATTTTTACGCGCTTCGCACTTCGCGCTTCAGCACTCGGCGGTCCCGTTCTGTGAGCTTGTGTGGCCTACCACTTCGCGGCTGAGCCTTTGTTGCTCCTAGACGTTTCCACTTCACAATAACAGCACTTAAAGTTGACCGGGGCAGCTCTAGCAGGGACGAAATTTGATGAACTGACTTGTTGGAAAGGTGGCATCCTATGACGGTGCCACATTGAAAGTCACTGAGCTCTTCAATAAGGCCATTCTACTGCCAATACTTGTCTATGTAGATTGCATGGCTGTGTGCTTGATTTTATATACCTGTCATCAACGGGTGTGGCTGAAATAGCCGAATCCACTAATTTGAAGGTGTGTCCACATACTTTTGTATATATAATATATGTAAACGTATTTTGCAACACACAAGCATGCAACACGGGTGGTGTGGTCAGCATGTAAGGCTTCATATCACAATGACTACCACCCTGTAGCACTCACATCTGTAATCATGAAGTGTTTTGAGAGGCTGGTTATGGCATACATCAACTCCATTATCCCAGACACCATAGACCCACTCCAATTTGCATACCACCACAACAGATCCAAAGTTGACGCAATCTCAATTGCACTCCACACTGCCCTCAACCACCCAAATAAGAGGAATACCTGTGTGAGAATGCTGTTCATTGACTACAGCTCGGCTTTCAACACCATTGTCCCCTCCAAGCTCGTCACCAAGCTTAGGAGCCTTGGTCTGAACACCTCCTTCTGCAACTGGATCCTGGACTTCCTGACGGGCCGACCCAGGTGGTGAGGGTAGACAACATCACCTCCGCCACGCTGACACGGGGGCCCCACAGGGGTGTGTGCTTAGTCCCTTCCTACAAGGAGGAGATCAATGACCTGGCAGTATTGGTCTGGAACAACAACTTCTCCCTCAACGTCAGTAAGGCCAAGGAGCTGATTGTGGACTACAGGAAACAGGGGAGTGAACACTCCCCCATCAATATCGACGGGGCTGCAGTGGAGCGGGTCGAGAGCTTCAAGTTCCTCAGTGTCCAAATCACTAAGAATTTAAATGGTCCACACACGTCCGCACAGTCGTGAAGAAGGCGCGATAACGCCTCTTCCCCCTCAGGAGGTTGAAAAGGTTTGGCATCGTCCCTCAAATCCTCAAACGTTTCTACAGCTGTACCATTGAAAGCATCTTGACTGGCTGTATCACTGCTTGGTATGGCGATCGCATGGTGCTACAGAGGCTGGTGCGGACAGCCCAGTACATCACTGGGGCCGAACTCCCTGCCATCCAGTACCTCTATATCAGACGGTGTGAAAGGAAGACCCGGAAAATCGTTAAAGACTCCAACCACCCAAGCCATAGACTGTTTTCTCTGATTTTGCACGGCAAGCCGTACCGGTGCATCAAGTCTGACACCAACAGGCTCCTGAACAGCTTCTATCTCCATGTCATAAGACTTCTAAATAGCTAACCAAATAGCTAACTAAATGGTTACACAGACTATCTAAGTTGACATTTGTATTTTATTCTCTTAGTCTCTATGCACACTCACAGGGCCCTATACACTACACACACTGATACTCCAACACACATACACTCACTCCATCATTTGCTCACACGCACATTATATGTACATACATTTATACTGACTCTACACACACCCACTCACATACAATCATCAGATACGCTGCTGCTACTCTGTTTATCATATATCCTGATGCCTAGTCACCTTACCCCTATACATATCTACCTCTATCGATCCAGTATCCCTGCACATTGTATATATGCTACTGGAACTGACCCTGTATACAGTGGGGGGAAAAAGTATTTAGTCAGCCACCAATTGTGCAAATTCTCCCACTTAAAAAGATGAGAGAGGCCTGTAATTTTCATCATAGGTACACGTCAACTATGACAGACAAATTGAGCATTTTTTTCCCAGAAAATCACATTGTTGGATTTTTAATGAATTTATTTGCAAATTATGGTGGAAAATAAGTATTTGGTCACCTACAAACAAGCAAGATTTCTGGCTCTCACAGACCTGTAACTTCTTCTTTAAGAGGCTCCTCTGTCCTCCACTCGTTACCTGTATTAATGGCACCTGTTTGAACTTGTTATCAGTATAAAAGACACCTGTCCACAACCTCAAACAGTCACACTCCAAACTCCACTATGGCCAAGACCAAAGAGCTGTCAAAGGACACCAGAAACAAAATTCTAGACCTGCACCAGGCTGGGAAGACTGAATCTGCAATAGGTAAGCAGCTTGGTTTGAAGAAATCAACTGTGGGAGCAATTATTAGGAAATGGAAGACATACAAGACCACTGATAATCTCCCTCGATCTGGGGCTCCACGCAAGATCTCACTCTGTGGGGTCAAAATGATCACAAGAACGGTGAGCAAAAACCCAGAACCACACGGGGGGACCTAGTGAATGACCTGCAGAGAGCTGGGACCAAAGTATCAAAGCCCACACTACGCCGCCTGGGACTCAAATCCTGCAGTGCCAGACGTGTCCCCCTGCTTAAGCCAGTACATGTCCAGGCCCGTCTGAAGTTTGCTAGAGTGCATTTGGATGATCCAGAAGAGGATTGGGAGAATGTCATATGGTCAGATGAAACCAAAATATAACTTTTTGGTAAAAACTCAACTCGTCGTGTTTGGAGGACAAAGAATGCTGAGTTGCATCCAAAGAACACCATACCTACTGTGAAGCATGGGGGTGGAAACATCATGCTTTGGGGCTGTTTTCCTGCAAAGGGACCAGGACGACTGATCCGTGTAAAGGAATGAATGAATGGGGCCATGTATCGTGAGATTTTGAGTGAAAACCTCCTTCCATCAGCAAGGGCATTGAAGATGAAACGTGGCCGGGTCTTTCAGCATGACAATGATCCCAAACACACCGCCCGGGCAACGAAGGAGGGGCTTCGTAAGAAACATTTCAAGGTCCTGGAGTGGCCTAGCCAGTCTCCAGATCTCAACCCCATAGAAAATCTTTGGAGGGAGTTTGAAAGTCCGTGTTGCCCAGAGACAGCCCCAAAACATCACTGCTCTAGAGGAGATATGCATGGAGGAATGGGCCAAAATACCAGCAACAGTGTGTGAAAACCTTGTGAAGACTTACAGAAAACGTTTTACCTGTGTCATTGCCAACAAAGGGTATATAACAAAGTATTGAGAAACTTTTGTTATTGACCAAATACTTATTTTTCCACCATAATTTGCAAATAAATTCATAAAAAATCCTACAAGTGATTTTCTGGATTTGTTTTTCTCATTTTGTCTGTCATAGTTGACGTGTACCTATGATGAAAATTACAGGCCTCTCTCATCTTTTTAAGTGGGAGAACTTGCACAATTGGTGGCTGACTAAATACTTTTTTTCCCCACTGTATAGTATGCCCACTTACCTTGTGTTCTTCTTATTTCTTATTTTTATATCTTGTGTGTTTTTGTTCTACCTTGTTATTTTTACTATTACATTGTTATTGATTACTGGATTGTTGGGGTTAGAGCTTGCAAGAAAGGCATTTCACTGTACTTGTGCCTCTCGTTTATAAATATCATTGTTATTGATCCAGCGTCGCTGCTGGTTAATTACCCAGGATGCTCCCTGGCGGATTGGCCACGCTCTGATCAAACTCAGTGCATTGATCTTTGTGTGTGTCTGTGTGTGTGTGTGTGTGTGTCTGTGTGTGTGTGTGTGTGTGTGTGTGTGTGTACGAAGCAGTACTTACTTCCCATGCCAGCTTCTTTCTTTCTTAAGTGCTCAGAGCCCTAGCTCTGAGCACTTAACTGAAATGTCTGTTATTTTCTGTTTTTTAAACAACAAATTTACTGATTTTAATGCGCAGTTCTCTACAGATAAATCAGATCAAGCCTGAACTGTGCGATTTAGTAAGGAGTTGTAGTTTCCAACAGGCCAAAATTCTACATAGTTTAGCTCAGAAAACATGGTAATTAACTACAATTACCATAATCCAATGCACGCCTACTTGTCCGGTCTGAGACCGAGAGAAGAGGCAGAAGAACGCATGATCGAGAGGGATAGAGAGCAGTTGCTTCGTGAGGTATCTCTACCTGAAAATACATGATCTAAGATTGATAGTTGGTATTCAGCAGTCACAAAAGTATACCTTATTTACTTTATTAATTGTTGTATTCTGTGTTGTTACAGCATTCAAACCACATAATGCATAGTGCATTTAATGTAAACACATTTAATCGAACCAAAACCAAACCAACCTCAAAACATACTAATCGCTCAGCACTACTGAGCCCCCAAATGAAATTATAATGAGGAGGGAGGGAGGGATGGAGGAAGGGAGGGATGGGAGATGGAGGGAGGAGAGTGGCGTCAGTGCCAACTTGATGACAACAGCAGGAGATGCAGCACACCATCACAGTCAGGTGACGTCTCTGTGGTGACTCAGGCTGATCAGAGACTCTTCTCTAAGCTCTGATCAGAGCGAGAGAGAGAGAGAGAGAGAGAGAGAGAGAGAGAGAGCGAGAGAGAGCAAG